>NC_140949.1:6357500-6570000 GCF_014529385.1 Adiantum capillus-veneris
GTGCTTGGGTACAAAATAAAGTGAAAAAACTAAAATCATCATCAACATCAGTGCCCGAGGATGCCAAGCATCGAGCGCTATCCGAGAAAGTATTGCATTGGTCGTTCAAGAGCATCATCAATGTCCACCACTGTAAATAGTTGTACTGGACGCCTTCCATGTCGTGCTAGAATAGTCGTGAGCCTCTGTGAATTGGAGAAGATGCTCTCTATAGAAAGCCATCTTTGTGCCCAACTCCTGTGCCGACTGTATCCATGTGCTCCTGGTATCTAGCTAAATCAGATCCTGACGTATGAGTCGTGATCTTTGTCCGTGTGAGAGATAGGGAGGGTGCATTCAAGGAGTACTGAAACGGAGGCAATCTATCCATGCTGAAGCCATGTGACTCAAACCATGATGTCATCTGCCCATACCAACATGCTGTGTCACTCTGCAGTGCTAGCTATCAGGATGACTCCAAGGCTAGCCGAGCGTATCTGTCTCTAGGGAGGTCTCATACACCGTGTATAAAAGATAGTGATCTAGTTGATGCCTCGATCACGAGGGGTGGGGCGGCTAGCTCAGCTCAAATAATCTCACGTGGCACTGAAGCCTTAGCACGAATCATCCGAGAAATCATAGAGACCAGAGGCCTCTCCATACATCTCCATCCATCCGTGCTTCCAGATCTGCCATGGTGATCTAATGAGGGTCCCCATATCTAAACTCTGTAAAGCATAGCTGAAGCCACTAGTGTCAAAAAGAGAGCTTTGTTCGTGGTTCCTGAAACTGAATCTATGAATACATCCTATCCAATCCTCCTAAGGCTACATAGGCTCTTGTCACTCTAGGCTCTGCTGCTCTCCTCGATGAAAACATCGGTCGACTGAAGACTACCCCAAGATAAGCGTATGCATGTGCGTACTCCACTGTCTCCCGGCCATACGTAAATGTGGGTGCTGACCTCCTGACCCACTATGATGTGGTGTTGAACACCATAACCTTGGTTTTCCCAAGGTTGACATGCAATCCACGATCATGAGCAAATGTGTGCAGAGCATCCAAATGACGCTCCATCCACTCCGGAGAGTCAGAAATCAACACAATATCATCAGCGTATAACAACATCGGAATCCATGTCCCTGCTAGTTGACTACCTCTGTCTCTCTCTCTTGCTCTACATAGTCTAAAAACTCATCCACATACATCCCAAAAAGAGTCGGAGATAGGGGGCATCCTTGCTTCACCCGAATAGTGGAGTGGACCATGTCAGACATACCCTCAGTAGTGCGTACTCGCCCTACCACTGTCCTGTTGAAAGCCAAGATCCCCCAAATTATCTCTGTGGGCACACCAATGTCTTGTAGTCTGCGTATAAGTCTGGCTCTCGGCACTATGTCAAAAGCTTTGCGGAATCTACAAAGCTACGGTAGATCCTCTTGCCAATGGTGTCTACCCTCAATCATAGCTCTAAGTGTCACAATCTGGTCAAGGGTGGAGAAATTTCTCCTGAATCCTGCCTGCGCAGATGCTCGTATGCCCTTTCTCTTTGCCCATTTATTCAGCTCCTTCTCAATAATATATGCATACAGCCTAGCCACGTGTGACCAACCATGATGGTGCAATAATTTCTAAGAATCATGGGATCTCTTGACTTGAAAATAGGCACAATCGTGGACATACTCCAAGTCTCAGGAAAACCCTCATACATGGCTTGATTAAACAACATAGCAAGAAGCTCTGCAAGTATATCTCTGACATGGATGAAGTGCTCTGCAAGTATATCTCTGACATCATGATCATGTGCTCTCCCTTTCTTCATCGTTAACGGCCTTCCTTACTCTCTTAGTAATAAAGAAAGTACATCTCTCAAGGCATGTCTCCGGTGGGTCCGGCAAGGTGGCTGCCCTTTTGCTGTGTAGAGAAATGTGGAATATTCCCCCCATGTCTCTGTGGAGGTGATCGCTGGTGGTGGTGAATGCTCATGGAATAGTCTCTGTGCATCGTCCGAGTCCAGATGCATAAACAACTTACACAGATCTCGCTCTAGCTGAGATATATAAGCCCTCTTCTTTCGTCACACTAGCCGGCGAAAGACAATCCGTGACTGTCTTTGTGTGGTAATACCCATGATCACCTTCCTCTGCAATCTGATCCTCGTCTCTCGACACTCCTCCTCATACCAACTGTTCTGGGACATGCTCCCAGATCGTCTCTGTGTAGGCTGACTGTGGGAATATGTCTCTGATGCTGCATCATGGAGCGTCTCTGTCAGTATCTCAGTGAGCTTATCTAGTGGCCATCTTGGCTCCTGGGTGCATAGCTGCTTGTATATCTCATCCATGTACACAGAATTCGTCTCCCTCATGAAGGTATATTGAGTGTGTGGAGACCGCTCCTAGTGGAGCTGTGCTGAACTGAAACATGAGAGTGAAAGACAAGATAGCATGATCAACTGCTACTCCAACTGGCCTAGTGCCCACTATGAAATCCTGAAAGGATGAAGTGAGACATGGCTGGGCCACTGTGCTAGCCCATGTCGGTGTGGAAAAAATGTGAAATCTCCTGATGTAGGAAATCTCTGTAGGCCATTCAAAATGGTCAATCCATGTGCAGTCCCCATATCTATCAAGTATCTTCCATATTCAGTGTGCTCCTCATCCTGTGATAGTCTCGATAAGCCCATCTTTGTAACATCAAGCTCGTCAAGCATCTCCTCTAAAGTATCATAGAATACTGTCTGATGATGGGCAGTCCTAGCATTGAAGTCCCCCAGTATGATAATGTCACCATCCCTGGAAAACTACCATATGTCATCATCCAAAATAGAAAGAGGGATTGTCCTCTAGGTGCTGCATATATTGACGTACTAGGAGGGAAATAACAAATAGCAATGTAGAGATAACTGCTCGTCTCTGCCTTCAGTCTCACCCATGTACCTAGCTTGCTCATCCTTGCGTGCTATATATATCAATGGCTACAACTCCTCTCTAATTAAAACTCCCACTCCCCCTAAGCCCCGTCCTTGATTCTCTAACCGTTTCTATTGTCTACAAGTTGTCTCCCATCTATATCTGCTCACCTTTGGCATGGACTTCCAAGAGCCTGATGTGTCTCATAATAAAAAAATGATGTCTCTCCCAGTGAAACTATCCTCAAAGGCACCTACATCAAGGCGTAGATATCCATTACAGTTCCAGGCGGCCACCTTTAATTTACTCCCACAGGTCCCGCACTGTCATGTGAAGCGTCACTCCATTATCACGACCCTCCCATCTCTATAAAAAGCAGTCTTCCCTTTTTCCCTTGCCGCTCTAATCTCTGGAATTACCTCCTTCATATGAGCAATTTGCGAGTGTGAGGTCGTCCCCAAGAAAAATACCCATCTTCTTAAGAGTGGGTCTTTTCTTCAAAAAGTCCTCCTTTGCTTCCAGAGAGGGGAAGCAGAGGATAAGCGCTCTTTCCTTGGAAGTTTCTCCCTTGCTTTCACTTTTCTTGTTACCTACTCACCAAGCCTTTGTATGCGCCGGTCCAGTAACCCCCATCATAAACATGAGTTCGTTGACCTCTTCCTCAACATTATCTTGGTCTTTGAGGTTGGTAATCCTTGCATGTAAGGAACGCACACGCCTCCTTTGCTCCTCTACTAGTGTCATGTTAATGATGGTGGGTGTGGGGGTTGATTCTTTGCCTTTGCCTTTTTTGGTGACCTCAATCCATTTCTCGGCCTCATCATGTTTTTGTAATTATGTCCACCCAAGAAGTCATCATTTCTTTATTTTGCTCCTCCCCTTCTTTGATGACTTGCACTTGCTCTTTTATGGCGTTGAGCTCTTCCATTACCGATGGTTGAAGTTCCCCTTCTTCGAGTGCACTTTGTGGGCGCACCTCTTCAAGCTCCTTGAGTCGTGCAATCTCCTCATCTTGGGCCGTCACCCAATTCTCAAGTGTCTTTATCGTGCCTAGGAGGCTACGGTTGATTTTGTTGATGGTTGCTTGCATTTCTTCTTTGCATTTTTGGATGGCATCTTTGAGGGGGTCATCCTTGTCGTTTTGCTTCTTCATGTCCGCTTGTTCTATTTGTGCGTTTGTTCCACAATTTGTGCAATTCCTCTGCTGCTGAAAGATCCTTCTCGCTGGCCAAAACCCTAACTGACTTGCCATTGTAGTTGGCTTACTGCTGACAAAACTGCTTCACTCAAGATGCTTTGGACAGTCAGCACTGTCCGTTGCCTGCATCCTAAACCCTAAATTGGCCTGTGCGAACCCTAGAATGATAAAGCAGCCTGCTGTCTGCTGCGTGCAACCTAAAACAAGCTTCTGTCTGCAGCCCGAACCCTAAAAACAGACCTTTGTCTGCTGTGCGAACCCTAAAAAGGACTGCTGACTGTAGTGCGAACCCTAGCACAGGCCTTTGTTTGCGGCGCACATCATCCTATAAGACAAATCTCGAGAACGTGTGGCGAGAAAATGAAATGAAATGAAATGTTATATTAACGTCTTCAAAAGGCCAAAATGACCTATGAGACCAAACCGTTACAAAATTGTGAATCTGATACCATGTTTGGGTACAAAAAGACTAGAACAAAAATACTACTACTACTAGAATCCATCCTCATCTGCACTGTGGATGTCGAGAGAGTATGGCTCAAATCCTCCGCTGTAGTCTTCGTCGATACTGTGTAGCCCCTCTCCTCAATCATGGTCGTCTGGATCTCTGTAGCTGAAGTGCTCGGTCAATGAGAGTGCCAGTAGTGTCGAATGAGTGTGGGAGGAGCTCTACAGTGATAGCTTGCTCCTCTGGCTGTCCCATATCTAGTGAAAAGAAATTTGTGAGAGAGAGAAATTGAAATTGAAATGTTATATTAATGTCTTCAAAAGGCCAAAGTGACCTATGAGACCAGAAAGTTACAATGTGGTGGATCTGGTACAAAGTCAAAGTAACAAGATGACAAAATGACAGAATGACAAAATAAAATACTATGGAATCCTAAACTGCTAGGTGTGAACTAAGCAGCTAAACAACTAGCTGGGATAGCTAGATCACAGGAGATCCAACATCGGTCGCTGGCAGATCTCATCAATCTCCTTCATGGTCAGTAGTCTGATTGGGCGTTGTGCATGTTGAGCCAAAGTGATCCGAATCCTCTGATGCAGCCTCCATTGATGCTATATAGTCCTCCGCACTTGTGGGCGTCTGGATCTCCCCAGCTTAGTCGCTCGGTCGATCAGTGTGCCTCTGGTGTAAGGCGACGAGCTCTGCTGTGGTAGTAACTCCTCCGGGTGTCCAATGGCAGCTCTAAAGAAGTCTGTGATCTGTCTCTAAGACTGGCTAGCCTCTCCTGTCATCAAGCTCTCTCTGTGTCTGCGCAGCTCGAGCAAAAACAAACCCAGGCATCTCTGATCCTCGTACCGCATGACTCTAGAGAATGGTTCAAAGCCCTCTCTGAACAAGCAATGGAAGCAGCCTCGTATCTCGTAGTAGACGGGGCAGTGGCATGTGTAGTGCAACTCTGTCTCAGGCTTGATGTCACAGAGAGAGAGAGAGAGAGAGAGAGAGAGAGAGAGAGAGAGAGAGAGAGAGAGATGAAAGGAAATGAAATGTCATATTAACGTCTTCAAAAGGCAAGTGACCTATGAGAGAGAGAGAGAGAGAGAGAGAGAGAGAGAGAGAGAGAGAGAGAGAGAGAGAGAGAGAGAGAGAGAGAGAGAGAGAGATGAAATGAAATGTTATATTAACGTCTTCAAAACGCCAAAGTAACCTATGAGACCAGAAAGTTACAATGTGGTGGATCTGATACAAAGTCAGAGTAACAAGATGACAGAATGACAAAATGACAAAATAAAATACTATGGAATCCTAAACTGCTAGGTGTGAACTAAGCAGCTAAACAGCTAGCTCGGATAGCTAGATCACAGGAGATCCAGAATCAGTCACTGGCGGATCTCATCAATCTCCTCCATGGTCAGTAGTCTGACCGGGCGTCGTGCATGTCGAGCCAAAGTGATCCGAATCCTCTGATGCAGCCTCCGTCGATGCTGTGTAGTCCTCCGTAGTCGTGGGTGTCTGGATCTCCCCGGCTCAGTCGCTCGATCGATCAGTATGCCTCTGGCGTAAAGCGACGAGCTCTGCTGTGGTAGTAACTCCTCCGGGGTGTCCAGTGGCAGCTCTAAAGAAGTCTGTGATCTGTCTCTGATACTGGATATCCTCTCCTCTCATTAGGCTCTCTTTGTGTCTGCGCAGCTCGAGCAAAAACAAACCCAGGCATCTCTGATCCTCGTACCGCATGACTCTAGAGAATGGTCCAAAGCCCTCTCTGAACAAGCAATGGAAGCGGCCTCGTATCTCGTAGTAGACGGGGCAGTGGCATGTGTAGTGCAACTCTGTCTCAGGCTCGATGTCACACAGGGGGCATGTCCTGGCCTCTGCTGGTACTCCGCGAGAGAGAGAGAGCAACGTGATTGAATGTAACCAAGATGACATGAAAGATCCACCTGTCTCGAGAGAAAGAAGGTAACAACAAAAGCTGGTACCAACAAATAGGCATGTACTAGGGAAAACTAGGGACAATCCCTCAATTGATGCACCTGAATTGGTCTCTTAATTGACATAGTTTGACATAGTCTTAATTGACCTCTTCTCACTTACCCTTGAAGAGAGTAGCAAATCATATGGAAGTGACTCAGAATTTAGTAACTTTGATATTCAAAGTCATTCTAGAAATGATCCCTCATGCTTTACAAGAAGCTTGCATCCCCTTGATTTGATAAGGATACTTTGCAACCATATCAAATGTCAAGCATTTGTCTAGAAACTAAATCACAACCTCCTGACAAGAGTAATTCATCGCATGACAATTAAGTTCCCTGCTATAGTTTGTGAAGGGAAAATTTGTGGGCACTTAAAATTGCTCTGCATAAGTGTGTTGGTTATGATGATTAGAAGAGGTCCTTGATCTGAGATTGGTACTTTGAAGTTACAGCACTTCGGCGTACTTTCATTGTGGGAGTCAGCATATCATTATCCACCTGCCCCCAACAAAATGAACATAGTGATTAAATGCCATTAAAAAGAGAGGGACAGAATATCCCTGACAGAACTAAGTTTTCACTATCATCCATCTTATCTTCCTAATCTTTAACACAGCAAGCCCGGACTTTATCAGCAAAACTTGGTCGTGTCATAGACTTTTTTGGTGTGCAGTGTCATTAGATAAGAAAATGCAATGATACATCAAAGTTGTTGTCTTGAACCCAAAAACTAAAAATAGGTGTACTGTTTCTTTTCAAAAAGATTCCTAAAGCACTTGGAAGTCCAAAAGGCTACAAAATCTTGAAAGGTTTACATATGTTGAAGCTACAATTTACCCAAGTGATGGCAGTGCCGCTAAAAATCTAGTTTTACGGTGCCATGTGTGGAATTACATCTCTCTTTTGCATGTCCAGCATAGAAAGGAATGCTTCTGAAACTTTCCTTTCACAAAAAACAAATGAACGTCTTCCATTTTCCAAATTTTTGTTTCCATCAATATGTGCATACATGTAATACCTGCTTGACCTCTTTAAAGCGATTACACAAAGCCATAGCCAGAAACCTGCCATAAGCCGGGGCCCTACCACACAGACAGAGTGAAGACTGCTGGTCTAATCTATGCAGGAGCGGCAAGACAAACGGTATTACAAGACAAATGGTATTAGACTAGAAAAAGCTTTGGAAAAGTTTTCCAGCTTTTCTTTCCAGGGAGTGTAATATCTCTACATTGGTCTGCTGTGACCCCAGGATCAAGCTCACTCACCAGGTAGAACTCAACACTAAGGAAACAATCAGGGAGCCCTTGTCCAGTTCTCAAATCTTCTTCATATTAGACATCCACACTGAATAATTAGTGCACATGGTTCAAAAGGATTTCCTAGTGATATTTCTTTAAAATCTTGAAGAGCATGCCTGCTCCGCAAAATCTCAAGGCAATGTGTTGTTTGGTTGCAACCAACAGTATTTTCAAAGGAAGCACATGATACACTGAGTAAAGAGAAGATATTAAAACACTATTTAAATCCTTACATAAAGATGAAACTGACCGAAAGCCATTTCAAGGATAAAAATGGAGCTTACCGTGAAGGCCTCGTTGAGCAGTAGAAAGGGACCTATCTTTTCTGGGCAACCAGCAGTGCTGTGCACACAAACAAGCACAATGTGAAACGTCATACAAATGAAAACTTAATCTTAAATAAGGTTTTGATTGTCCTAAATTGGCTACTTGCTATGATTTTCTGGTGTAAAAGGTAATCTTACAAGCTGCAAAATATAGCTACTTCCTCAAAACCTCAATTGGGTTGCAAGGGTGCAATTGGACGATTAAGTGCACTAAACTGTGCTAGTTCCTTCGATAAGTATGATAGGCAAGTCTCATCACATATAACACATGAAAAAGAAGCCTGAATTTTGACTATTGAAAGATGAAAGAAAAAATTTGGAAGTAGTAGAGACTTGCAGCTGACCCGAAGAAAATTTGTGCTCAGGTTTACATGTTATATAATGTACAAAGGACTTGTCTACTAAACTGGCAAGATATAGCCCAAACATATACTGTGGAAAGTTCCAAAAGCGACCAGAGTTTCAGGTCTACCTACAGTAGATCTTTGACCTTTTTTGATGTTGTAATGTGCTTTACCAAATTTAGACATCAGAAATTAGCAGTAAGCACAAGTCAATGTAAAGGGTTATGTTCAAGTGAGCTCCTATTTGTATGTTTTGTCTGTTATTTCTATTATAGCACTTACTGATAATGAAGTTCCTTCCGAATCAACATCCTTATTTTGTCAGAACATGCATCCACTGCATCCATGAAACCTGCACTCCTCAATTCGTCCTTGTTCACAACGATTAATGCACCCAGCCTTCTCTGATCCTATAATAGATAAAAAAAGGGCATTGCTGGCAGTTAGTCAAAAATAACAGTCACCTGTACTCTATTCTCCAAGTTCTGACCTCTTCATTATCATTCTCCAAGTCTTTGAGATAGTCGAGTCATATGTTCTGGTCTGCTGTTGTGTCTTTGTGAGCTCTGTTGATGTCTATTGTTTCCTTTCTGTTCAATCTATTTGAGTGAGATTGTCACGCACATTGCACTGAGGACCACCCACAGTAGAGAGCATGACACATTATCTGCGCTACAGGTGCTCTCATTTTGGCGATCACGGTGGGACGTCAACTGAAATCTCACTATGTGAGGTGCAAATCTTGAAGCTAGTTGGGTCTATCTAGCTTTGCCTACCTTGCCTTGCATTGTTCTCCTCTCGCCTGGTCCAACTGGTCTAGTCCTCTCTCGCCCTAGTCATCTCTCGCCCTGGTCCAACATGTCCTCGTCCCTGGTCCAGCCTGGTCTAGTCACTTGCCTGGTCTAGTAGAGTCTAGACCAGTCTTCAGCCAGTTCAAGGTTTTCTTGCCCAAAGCTTGGTTGGTTTGGTGGTCCCTGCATGATCCATACAAGGCGGTCAGTCGAGCGTCAAAGTGCACTCCTGAGTCCTTTGAAGTACTACAACAGAAGACGACCCTTGTAACCTGTTAGAAGTCCATCAACCTCATCACCCATACCTCCACATACGACATCACCCATTCCTCCCTCCTCCGGTTCCACATCTTCTAGATCACCTTCTCCAGTAAAGCTCTCTCCTATTCTGCGACAGCAGGCTACTGAGCAACAAGCTCAGCAAGGGGCCATGGAGCCGTTGGCTAGCGTTTTGGCTAAGGTAAACATCAAGTTCCCTACATTCAAAGGACTCTCTTCAGAAGATGCTGACGACCATGCAAGGAGGTTTGTATCTCTTTGTAGGGGCCGTGGTCTTAACAGGGAAGATGCTTATTTGGTACTCTTTCCATCCAACTTGGATGGCTTAGCAGACAAATGGTACAGCCAGTTTACAGAGAACCATTTTGCAACTTGGGCAACCTTAAGACAACAGTTCTGTGCAGCTTTCAGGCCAGGTGACTACCAGGAGAAGGTGTTGGATGAGTTGGCCAACATGGTGCTCTGGCGAGAGGAGACTTTTGTAGAACTTATGACGAAAACCAAGTCTCTGGTTGCCAAGCTTCCCCAGCAACCAAGTGAATTTATGGTTAAGGAGTGGGTAGAGAAGGCACTTCCCAAAACTCCTCAGCAAAAACTACGAGAGAGTCTCCGACCCGCCGCCACTCTAGAGGAGTTCATCGCAGCTGCTACGAGGATAGAGGGGGCTAGGAAGCTGTTCTCCAACCCTCCTCACATAGAGACCCCCTCTGTGTTTTTGGAAAGTCCTTCTGATCCTTTACTTCTTTACGCAGGGAACTGGAAGCCCTAAAGTTACAGCGAGCTCTTCAAGAGGAGAGGTCCATCTCTCTTAGACAGGAGACGCCTCCACATCACGAGGCATTGGAACAGATCAAGCGCGAGCTAGAAGAGCTCAAGGGTTAGCAAGAGACTAAGGCTACGGTTTGGTGTAGCTCATGCCGCTCTCCAGGGCACCCTCCACACGAATGCCCCCTTCGGGTGTACTGCCACTTCTGTGAAAAATCTGGACATGAGGACAAGGATTGTTAATACCTCAAGGGATTGCGACAAATACAACAAAGTCTTGGTCCTACTCTTCAACAAAGGCCAGCACCTGCATCCAATATGGTTTCTCCTTGTGGCCATCCACACCATATGCCACCTTTGCTGACAGCCCCTCCTATGCAAGGTATGCCAAGTACTTTTCCATCTCAGAGCTTTTATCATACCCTTGCTCCCTCATCACCTCAAAGCTTCTATGCCTCCATCTCAAACTCAATGCACCAGGAGCAAGGACCACCTCGCCCTTCGACTCGCCCTTTGAATCGGCCCATTTTGTGCTACAGATGCGGGGAATATGGGCATTACCAAAGCAAATGCCCCTTGCCAGAAGGGTCCCCTCCTTGCCGTCATTGCCCTAAAACGAAGGATCCCTACAGTAAGGATTGCCCTAAACTTCGTGCATCCACGGCTTCGAACTCAAGTCAAAGCTAGAATGAGTTTGCCTTTCCCAAGCTCAACTTGATAGCAGTGAGCACCGTTTCTCAGCCGCCCCATTCTACCCACGTGGCTACCCCTCAAAATAAGCCGCCGCAGTTGGCAGAGGAGCCATCGGACGTCCTCACCCGGGCCCAGAGAGCCGCTCTTGGTCTAAACATTCCATAGTTCAACTCCCCCACACATTCTCACACCAGTGGATACCTTGCCTGCAGCTGTTAACAAGCCATCCCCTAGTGCCATGAAAGAATCCAAATCTTTGCTCTCAGATATTGATGAAGCTTTCTTGGAAGCAGTTTCCAATCTACAGGAAGATCAAGGTACCAGAGGCACAACAGGTAGAAAAAGAGAAGCTTACAGCAGAGACAGTTTTGAAGAACACTTTCCAACAAGTGTCCCTCTATGACATGCTGCGGCTAGATGCAAGTTTTAGAAGTGACACCCTTGCTGTTATTCAATCACTTTACCCTGGAGCAAGTCCTAGTGGCAGGCACCTCCCAGTGCGACCATCAGAGTCCTATATGATATCCAATCCCGCTGCTCCACTCACTGATTATAGAAGCCCTCGCCTGACTGTGTCCATTTTGGGTCAGCATTTGTCAGGAGTGATAGTGGATGGTGGATCAGGCATCAACCTGATGCCCGAGTTCACTATGTTAGCTCTAGGTCTATAGCCTACTCGCCCTGCTCCCTTCACAGTTACATTGGCCGACCAACGGACAATCTATCCATTGGGCATAGTGGACAATGTGCCTCTGCAGGTACAAGACTTTACTTTTAACTTGGATTTCGTTGTGGTTCGTCTTCCCCAGGTTGAGGGCGGATTTCCCTTGCTCATTGGAAGATTATGGCTGCGACACACTAAAGCACTTCATGATTGGGGAAACGATGCCATGTGGATACATACTTCTGGCTCCCCGATGCAACCCATTCTCTTAGAAGGAGGTATGGATCCCGTGGTGCAACAGGTTTCTTTGTCAATGGAAACCAACCCTGAACAAGAACAGCCTACTCCACCTGACGGGTCAGACGAGGATCTGTTGGAGTGGTTGGATGCTACCAAATCTATGCCCTGTTATGGAGTCTCTATTCATTCTTTGCCTAAAGGTACAACCTCTTCCAATGTTTCCACAGTAATTAAACCTAATGAGCCATTTGAGCCAGCTCAAAGGTTGACGGTCACAGAAGCTACTCTTGATGCGCCCTTGGTGGAAGCCTTTGATTTGGCGAGCCTATGTAGAAGCATAGAAGCGAGAAGAAATCTCCTCTACAGGAGTTCACACCCCCTCGAATATCAGCCTCATTGGTGTCTGCTTCCCCGACCACGACAAAGCTCTCCTCTGTGTCTAGAAAACCTCCTTCACAGAGCAGGTCCTGCTTGATGAATTCACTTCTCTTGATAGTTTGCTACCTCTTCGCCCTTTCCCAACTCCCAACTCTCCCCCCCTCTCTCCCAACTCAGCCCTGTAGCAGGCTACAGTGTCACTTTCACAGGATACTCAGTTAGTACGGTTGGTCTGGCCTGGTTCACACTAGTCGGACTCTGGACGGACTCTCTGGGCTGGGCTGGGCAGTGACACGTGGCAGGATACGGACGGTGGTCTAGTGGACATCGTGGCCAGGTCACGACCACCACTCACTTTGGAGATTGGCTTAGGTGGCTGACATTTATGAGCCGTTGGGTCATTATCATCATCGTCTTCACCTTTGGTCCAGCATCGTCCTCTAGAGCAGTGAGTCTATACACAGAGCACGTCTGCACCATCCCGGCACATCTGAGCCTCGACACCCCCATTGTACCTGAGAGTCCTGAGCTGGAGCTGAGTGTGCTGCCACGCCAGAGTCTGTATCAGTCTTTGAGATAGTCGAGTCATATGTTCTGGTCTGCTGCTGTGTCTTTGAGAGCTCTGTTGACGTCTATTGTTTCCTTTCTGTTCATCTGTTTGAGGGAGATTCAGTTTGTTTGAGTGAGATTGTCACGCACATTGCACTGAGGACCACCCACTGTAGAGAGCACGACACGTTATCCGCGCTATAGGTGCTCTCATTTTGGTGATCACGGTGGGACCTCAAAGGAAGTCTCACTCTTGTGGGGATAGAATCGTGAAACTAATTGGTTGTTACCTGCACACTTGCTCACACTGTGTAGATAATCTGCAAGTCTGGTCTGTTCCTCTCTCGCCCCTGGTCCTTGGTCTTGGATCCTGGTCTAGTCCTCGCCCTGGTCCAGCCCTGGTCCTTGGTCTTGGATCTTGGTCTATTCCTCGCCCTGGTCCAGCCCTCCTCGCCCTTGTCCAGCCCCTGGTCCAGCCCTCCTCGTCCTGCCAGCTAGGTGGTCTAGTACTGGTCCTTGGTCTAGTCCTCGCCCCGGTCCAGCCCTCCTCGTCCTGCCAGCTAGGTGCCAGCTAGGTGGTCTAGTACTGGTCCTGGGCCAGGTGGTCTAGTCATATCCTCACCTGTTCTAGCACTCTTCACTGTTCACTGCATGACACATACAAGGCGGTCAGTTGAGCGTCAAAGCGCACTACTGAGCCCTCTGAAGCACTATAAGAGAAGACGCCCGGTGGTATCTAGTAGAAGTCCATTAACCTCATCAACCTTACCTCCACATACGCCATCCCCCATTCCTTCATTTCCCATTCCTTCATCAGGTTCCACATCTTCCAGATCACCTTCTCCAGTAAAGCTCTCCCCTATTCTGCTGCAACAAGGGGCCATGGAGGCGTTGGCTAGCGTGTTGGCCAAGGTAAACATCAAGTTCCCCACCTTCAAAGGACTCTCCTCGGAAGATGCGGACGACCATGCACGGAGGTTCGTATTTCTCTATAGAGGACGTGGTCTTAATAGGGAAGATGCTTATCTGGTACTTTTTCCTTCCACCTTGGACGGCTTAGCAGACAAATGGTACAGCCAGTTTGCAGAGAACCATTTTGCAACTTGGACAGCCTTAAGACAACAGTTCTGTGCAGCTTTTAGGCCAGGTGACTACCAGGAGAAGGTGTTGGATGAGTTGGCCAACATGGTGCTCAAGCCAGAGGAGACTTTTGCAGAGCTTATGACTAAGACCAAGTCTCTGGTTGCCAAGCTTCCTCAGCAACCCGGTGAATTCATGGTTAAGAAGTGGGTGGAGAAGGCGCTTCCCAAAAGTTCTCAGCAAAAACTACGAGAGAGTCTCCGACCCGACGCCACTCTGGAGGAGTTCATTGCAGCTGCTACGAGGATAGAGAAGGCTAGGAAGCTGTTCACCAACCACCTCACATGGACACCCCCTCTGTGTTTTTGGAAAGTCCTTCTGATCCTTTAACTTCTTTACCGCAGGGAACTGGAAGCCCTAAAGTTACAGCGAGCTCTTCAAGAGGAGAGGTCCTTCTCTCTTAGACAAGAGAAGCCTCCACATCACGAGGCATTGGAACAGATTAAGCGCGAGCTAGAAGAGCTCAAGTGTCAGCAAGAGACCAAGGCTACGGTTTGGTGTAGCTCATGCTGCTCTCCAGGGCACCCTCCACATGAATGTCCCCTTCGGGGTTACTGCCACTTCTGTGAAAAATCTGGACATGAGGACAAGGACTGTTACTACCTCAAGGGATTGCGACAAATACAGCAAGGTCTTGGTCCTTCTCTTCAGCAAGGGCCAACACCTGCATCCAACATGGTTTCTCCCTGTGGCCATCCACACCATATGCCAGCTTTGCTGACAGCCCCTCCAATGCAAGGTATGCAAAGCACTTTTCCCTCTCAGAGCTTTTATCACACCCATGCTCACACCCCACCTCACAGCTTCTATGCCTCCACCTCTAACTCCATAGAGCAAGGACCACCTCGTCCTTCGACTTGTCCAGTGAATTGGCCCATTTTGTGCTACAGATGCGGGGAATATGGTCATTACCAAAGCAAATGCCCTCTGCCCGAAGGGTCCCTTCCCTGCCGGCATTGCCCTGATATGAAGGATCACTACAGTAAGGATTGCCCTAAAATTCGTGCATCCACGGCTTCGAACCCAAGTCAAAGCCAAAATGAGTTTGCCTTTCCCAAGCTCAATTTGATAGCAGTTAGCATTGTTTCTCAGCCGCCCTCTTCTACCCACGTGGTTACCCCTAAAAATAAGCTGCCGCAGCTGGTAGAGGAGCCATCAGGCGTCCTCACCCGGGCCCAGAGAGCCGCTCTCGGTCTTAGCATTCCAACAAGTTCAACTCCCCCACACAATCTCACACCAGTGGATACCCCGCCTGCAGCTATTAACAAGCCATCCCCCAGTGCCATGAAAGAATCCAAATCTTTGCTCTCCGATATTGATGAAGCTTTCTTGGAAGCAGTTTCCGATCTACAGAAGATCAAGGTACCAGAGGAACAACAGGTAGAAAAAGAGAAGCTTACAGCAGAGACAGTCTTGAAGAACACTTTCCAACAAGTGTCCCTCTATGACATGCTGCGACTAGATGCAAAGTTTAGAAGTGACACCCTTGCTGTGATTCGATCACTTTATCCTGGAGTAGGTCCTAGTGGAGGGCACCTCCTAGTGCGACCATCAGAGTCCTATATGATATCCAATCCTGTTGCTCCACTCACTGATTATAGAAGCCCTCGCCTGACAGTATCCGTTTTGGGTAGGCAGTTCTCAGGAGTGATAGTGGATGGTGGATCTGGCATCAACCTGATGTCCGAGTTCACTATGTTAGCTCTAGGTCTACAGCCTACTCGCCCTGCCCCCCTCACAGTTACATTGGCCGATCAACGAACAGTATACCCAGTGCGCATCGTGGACAATGTGCCTCTGCAGGTACAAAACTTTACTTTTAACTTGGATTTTGTGGTGGTTCGTCTTCCCCAGGTTGAGGGCGGATTTCCTTTGCTCATTGGAAGACCATGGCTGCGACACACTAAAGCACTTCATGATTGGGGAAACGACGCAATGTGGATACAAACTTCTGGCTCCCCGATGCAACCCATCCTTTTGGAAGAAGGTATGGATCCAGTGGTGTAGCAAGTTTCTTTGTCAATGGAAACCAACCCTGAACAAGAACAGCCTACTACACCTGAAGGGTCAGACGAAGATCTGCTGGAGTGGTTGGAGGCTACCAAATCTATGCCTTGTTATGGAGTCTCTATTCACTCTTTGCCTGAAGGAACACCCTCTTCAAATGATTCCACAACAACTCAATCTAATGTGCCACCTGAGCCTATGAAGAAGCATAAAAGCAGTAAGAAATCTCTTCTACAGCAGTTTACCCCCCTTCAAACATCAACCCCTTTGGTGTCTGCTTCTCAGACCAGAACAAAGCTCCCCTCTGTGTCTAGCAAACTCCCTTCACCAAACCCGTCCTGCAAGATGAATTCCAAGATCATGATATCTCTCTTGCTCATGATAGCTGCGTGCTCTTTATTTGCACCCTACCCATCACCCTACCCTTCCCATCTCCCCCTCACCCTCGAGCTAATCCCTCCCCCTCCCCTCGCCCTACCCTCCCCCTCTCCCCCTCGCCCTCGCCCTAACCTTCCCCTTTTCCCCTCGCCCTCGCCCTTTCCCATCCCCTAGCCCCTGGCCCCTCGCCCTAACCCTCCCCTTCCCCCTCGCCCTCGCCCCCCTTTCCCCCTCGCCCCTCGCCTCTAGTCCCTAGTCCCTAGCCCCTAGCCTCTAGTCCCTCGCCCCTAGCCCCTAGTCCCTCGCCCCTAGCCCCTAGCCTCTAGTCCCTAATCCCTAGTCCCTGGTCCCTAGTCCCGCGTCCCTAGCCTCTAGTCCCTAGTCCTTAGCCCCTCGCCTCTAGTCCCTAGTCCTTAGCCTCTAGTCCCTAGCCCCTCGCCCCTAGCCTCTAGTCCCTAGCTCCTCACCCCTAGTCCCTAGTCCCTAGCCCTAGTCTCTAGTCCCTAGCCCCTAGTCTCTAGTCCCTAGCCCCTCGCCCCTAGTCCCTAGTCCCTAGTCCCTAGCCCCTAGCCTCTAGTCCCTAGTCCCTAGCCCCTCGCCCTAGTCCCTAACCCTAGCCTCTAGTCCCTAGCCCCTCGCCCCTTCCCCCTCGCCCCTGCCCACCCATGCCCTATCTAATAAACCCAGCCTCAGCAGCAACCGCTTCTGCCTCAGCAGATGATTTCTCGTGGCGGAACCGGCCACTGCGCTACTCTCAGACGTCTAGGAATGGCTCAGAAGCATCTCTTCAAGGAGCCAATAGCTATGAAATGGCTGGAATGCCTTCGAGCACATCTGATACAGGCTTTATGCCGATTACAGCTTTGGCATCAGCCTTAGCATCAGCTCCTCTCAACAATATAAATTGATGTTGGGAGAGAAGCTGTATCCACTTGTAGATCATTTAGAACAGGATCATGCAGGAAAAGTTATGAAATGGCTGGAATGCCTTCGAGCACATCTGATACAGGCTTTATGCCGATTACAGCTTTGGCATCAGCCTTAGCATCAGCTCCTCTCAACAATATAAATTGATGTTGGGAGAGAAGCTGTATCCACTTGTAGATCATTTAGAACAGGATCATGCAGGAAAAGTTACCGGCATGTTACTGGAGATGGATCAGCCAGAAGTTTTACATTTAATTGAATCTCCTCAGGCGCTGAACTTGATTCTTCCATCTTCAGAACCCAGAGAGTAGGTATCAGAAACAAGAAACGGGATCAATCTTCAGTAGCCTCAAGATCCCTTTGCAACCCAAAAATTCTCGTCAAGGAGTCTGCGTTTCATTCTACTTCGTGTCAAGAAGTCTACATTTCAATCTGCTTCATGAACCCTTCATGCTCTTCCTCAACAACTACGACTGGCCTCTGCAACTCCTTCAAGAGCCTCTCATATGCCTCCTTTAGAGCGACTGCACTTCATTGGTTTTCAGCTCGAGAAGTGCCAAGAGTTTGCTGCAGCTCTTCACACTCTACTTGGAACTTCTTTAAATTCTTTGTCATCATCTCTGCATAAGAATCCGCCATCCTTGTTGTGATCGAGCAAAGAAACCTCCTCCTCCAAAGTTGAATTCTCTTGCCAGCTCAATCATTTCTTGGAAGGGTGGGCCAAGCACTTGCTTCAAGAAAGATGTACATGCAGTACCTATTGGTTTTATTTCACATTTTTTCAGTATCTCCTAGTTTTTCAATATTTCCTCTCACCGAGACGGTGAGCGGTCTTGTGGCGGGCAACCTGTAGCAGGCTACAGTGTCACTTTCACAGGACACTCAGTTAGTACGGTTGGTCTGGCCTGGTTCACACTAGTCGGACTCTGGACGGACTCTCTGGGCTGGGCTGGGCAGTGACACGTGGCAGGATACGGACGGTGGTCTAGTGGACATCGTGGCCAGGTCACCACCACCACTCACTTTGGAGATTGGCTTAGGTGGCTGACATTTATGAGCCGTTGGGTCATTATCATCATCGTCTTCACCTTTGGTCCAGCATCGTCCTCTAGAGCAGTGAGTCTATACACAGAGCACGTCTGCACCATCCCGGCACATCTGAGCCTCGACACCCCCATTGTACCTGAGAGTCCTGGGCTGGAGCTGAGTGTGCTCCCACGCTAGAGTCTGTATCAGTCTTTGAGATAGTCGAGTCATATGTTCTAGTCTGCTGCTGTGTCTTTGAGAGCTTTGTTGACGTCTATTTTTTCCTTTCTGTTCATCTGTTTGAGGGAGATTCAGTTTGTTTGAGTGAGATTGTCATGCACATTGCACTGAGGACCACCCACTGTAGAGAGCACGACACGTTATCCGTGCTACAAGCCCCTACCCACCCCTCTCTTGCCCTCGCCCATACCACCCCCTCTCTCGCCCTAGTCTCTCCCCCTCACCCCTCGCCCCCTCACCACACCTCGCCCTTGTCCCTGTCCCTCGCCCCTACCCACTTGCCCTCGCCCCCTCGCCCCCTCACCACCCCTTGCCCTAGTCCCTCCCCCTCGCCCCTTAAGTCCTTGCCCCTACCCTCCCCCTCACCTTCCCCTCGCCCCTACCCTCCCCTCACATTCCCTCCCCCCTACCCACCCCTCCCTTGCCCTCGCCCCCCCCCCCCCCCCCCCCCCCCCCCCCCCCTCCCCCCCTCCCCCCCCCCACCCCCCCCCCCCCCCCCCCCCCCCACCCCCCCCCCCCCCCCCCCCCCCTCCCCCCCCCCCCCCCCCCCCCCCCCCCCCCTACCCACTCCTCAGCTTCCCCTCGCCTCACCTTCCCTCGCCCCTACCCACCCCTCAGCTTCCCCTCGCCCTCACCCTTCCCTCGCCCCTACCCACCCCTCACCTTCTCCTCGCCCCTACCTCGTCCCTACCCACCCCTCCCTTCCCCTCGCCCCTACCCTCCCCTCACCTTCCCTTTGCCTACCCACTCCCTCTCGCCCCTACCCAGTCCCCTCACCCCCCTCGCCCTACTCCCCTTACCCCTCGCCCTCCTGCTGAGCCCTCGCTCCCTTTTCTCACCAGGGCCACCTAGCCCCTTTGGGTGAGGAGCCGGAGACCTCCTGTAATATAACAATCAAGTGGGCCTTGGGCCTTGTTTCCTTGATTCACAGGTGATGGCGCTTCCTGTAATCGGATCACAGCAGAGCTTTTGGCTATTTCCATGTGGCTCTCAAGAATTCACCTGATTGCCATCCTGTTGCTCTTAATGCTTTTCGTTCTGCCATCACTGTGCAGCTTAATCTTATTTGAGGTGTTACTCCACCTTATGGGCATCTCTCATTATAGAGGAATGCTATTCAGAAAGTGTTGCAAGGTTCATCTGCAAGGATGGACCAGGTCATTTTTGTCTCACTAAGGTTATGGAGGATAAAGATGCGCTGGATCCAAACCGAGCATATCTCTTTGCTGAGCTTTATTCTGTTTTGCCAATTGGGATTCTTGGATTATGCAATCATACTGAGTCGCGCTTATTCAAAGGCTTAAAACGTTTGCAAGCAGTGCAGTGTATTTAAACTCCACTTTTGGGCCTAGAACCTTCTTCAAAAAAGATGTACAGTACCTAATGGTTTTCTTTCACAGTTTTTTCAATATTTCCTCTCACCGAGACGGTGAGTGGTCTTGTGGCGGGCAACCTGAGCAGGCTACAGTGTTACTTTCACAGGACACAGTTAGTAGAGTTGGTCTAGGCTGGTTCACACTAGACGGACCCTCTGGGCTTGGGAGCGACACGTGGCAGGGTACCGACGGTGGTCTAGTGGACATCGTGGCCAGGTTACCACATGGCTGACATTTATGAGCCGTTGGTGGCTCTTTATGGTGGTACATATGAGTAGTAGCGGTTGGTCATCAGGAGTATCTTCTTCACCTCTGGTCTAGCATCGTGGGGAAGAGCAGTGAGTCTATACACAGAGCACGTCTTCACCATCCTAGCACATCTGAGCCTCGACACCCCCATTGTACCTGTGAGTCCTGGGCTGGAGCTGAGTGTGCTACCACACCAGAGTCTGTATCAGTCTTTGAGATAGTCGAGTCATATGTTCTGGTCTGCTGTTGTGTCTTTGTGAGCTCTGTTAATGTCTATTGTTTCCTTCCTGTTCAGTCTGTTTGAGTGAGATTGTCACGCACATTGCACTGAGGACCACCCACGGTAGAGAGCACGGCACATTATCCGCGCTACATAGTGCTTTGGTGATTTTTTTTGAGATGCACTTTTCTCAAGAATATGAAACAGCTTCTACAAACCCATAGCACACTACAAAGACATCGTGTAGTGAAAGGGAATAGAAGCATTTTGTCAAACAAGGATACCACCCTCCACCCCAACAAGTTTTGACCTGCCCGTTCAATTAAACAGCTGCTGAATTTCTTGCTTTTGTTATAGCCTAAAACCGAATCATTTGGTGGTTCTTGGCTAAAATAGGTTGCATTTCGTTGCTTGTGCAAGGTGCAGAGTCTAGTTGACATTTTAACATGCTGAGTTGCAGACCCTAAAGAAGCATGGCAGCCAATGCATTGGCCGCAATAAACAGAACCTAAAGAGGCATGGCAGTCAATGCATTGGTCTCAGTAGAGAAGAGCTTGGAAGCAAATATCCTGAGAATGAAGCTGTGTCAGTGTTTAAGCAAAAGATGTAGATCCCCTTCACCTCCTGAAAACTTCCAGGCATGATTGCAAAATGGCTTGGACTAACGCACTTCACCATAGTGGAACCATCCCAATGACTTTAGGGGAGGGTGTTCTTAGGGCTATTTTACTTTCTTAAACCCCTGCATATTGGACAGCAAACAATCTATCATGAGATAAACACAAGTCCATCGATCCCACCAAGGAAAGACACCATACTTGCTAGAGGTTGAAGAATGTCCACAACTAGCATCCTTTCAGAAACATGTCAAACCATTTGCTGCACTTGCTTCGAGGAAAGCTCTACAAGTAGAATTATGGCAGGAGAGAGTGCTCATTTTTTTATAGGTGTGTTGTTTACAGAATAATCTGCATCTTCTTGCCTTAAATGATGATTTCTTGAAGAGTTAAACTTTTACCACTTACTACTCTATAGGTGTGCTGTTTACACAATAATCTGCATCTTCTTGCCTTCAAGAATGATGATTTCTTGAAGAGTTAATCTTTTACCACTTAGTAGTCCATAATACTCAACTTGTTTATTGTCTAGTTTCTACTGATCCTATTAAGGGATTACCTGTCCCACAACCACAATCTGTTGGATATATTTGCTCTGCATTGCAGCTTCCTCTATTACAATGGGCTCAATGTTTTCACCTGCCAGTAATACTGGTTAGCCAATGCGATCAATTCTAGCTGATTAAAAGAAAAGGAATTAGAAAACTCACTACATGCTTTGCATTAATTGGCAATTGATGGAGTGTTTGACCAAAATCCCCACAAAGAGCCCCCTAACTAATTCATAGTTCTGTGGGTCAATCCAAGAAACCAGACGATGGACAAAAACATGCTCATGTTCATAGCAAACTAGAATTACAAACCTAGAGGGTATCCTCCTAGGATAGGACAGCCTATGGGGGCATCACTAGTTGCTCAACCGGAAGGTCCATGCTATGAATGTGGAGGTAACTATTGGGCATGACCTTGTCCACACAAGGGCAAGAGAACAAAGATATTTGGGTTTTGTGAGGGTTGTGAAAAAGATCACCTGGTCCAACACTGAAAAGAACCGACAAAAACAAGGGGAAAGCGATTGTGAATGTCATTGGGGTTTTGCCTTGCTCTAGCAGACCTGAGTCAGAGCTGATGGGTCCTGTCAATGTGATGACAAGCTCAAGAGGCAGCAGAAAACATGCCTGTAATAGACAATCCAAAACTTCCCGCTCTCAAAATTAACTATAAGCATGAGGACGAGCAATCCACATATAGCAGCAGGAGAGATATGGCAAAGCCACCATTGGTCTCGAGTCTCATCGATGGAACCCATCTCACCAAAGAATACAATGATGGCAGATAGCTAATGTCAAATTGTCAATCAAGAAAGCCAGCATCATCCCTTTTACAGAGTGCCAGGAACATGCTTAGAGTAGGATGCCAGAGCAGAAGTAAGGTCTGGCTAAGGATAGGGGCTATGGATGTAATGGTTAATCACCGTGCATAGGATCTCAAACTTAGTACAAGAGTAGGCTGCTAGAACAAGCTTACATTTGACGTAAGATCACCTTGTTTGAGGCCACAAAGCCCTCCTCTACTCTGATGACTTTCCGAGTGACCTGCAACATCAATTTTCTGCTGTGAATTTTGGAAGTTTCATCAGTTGATACCTGTTGTTTTACAGGTAACTGCTGGAAAACGATGCCATTAGCAGAGACCAGCAGGAAAGGACACTACTGCCTTCAAGATTTGATATTACAACAAGATGCTCCCGATTGGTAAGGCGATGCATGAGCTGATGAAAATGGATTCTGCCAGTGCTATCAGCATAGGTGGGATTTGAGGAAGGTGGGGCACGATTGGTGTCTAATAGAATGAGGACCCTGCTGGAATGCAGGAAAGATTAGGCACATACTGCACAGACACAGGCAGAACGAAGATGGCACGATGCTTGAAATGAGGATCTTCTGGTAGATCTGCTTATTTGAGAACTTCAGTTATAGAAGCTTTTGTGTGTCACTGACTCTCAAGACAGACAAAAGGATTGGGAGCTGTACCAGTCGATAAAACAATGGTGTCTTTAGCACGACCATCCAGGACCACGTTTCCGCCACAGCAGCGAGCTGCGCCTGTTTTAATATCTGGGCAGAGCCATCCTAAGTCCCCTGTATCCAACCATCCTTCCTCATCAACGGCCTTTCTTGTTGCCTCCTTGTTCTGCAAAATATTAATTCTTTTTGATGCATCATAAGATACATAGGCAGAAACAGGTTTAATATGAAAATACAGACTTACCTTGTAGTAACCCTTCATAATTTGGGGCCCACGAACTTTTAAAAGGCCTTTTTCACCAGGTGGTAGTGTTTCTCCTGAGTTGACATCCACTATCCTAATCTCAGTTTCACTGAGAATTTTTCCGATTGTACCAAGAATCTGCAGCGGTACAGAAGAAACAAACTTTTATGAATATTCAATGCCTCTTTGCTTAAGCCTCTCTACGAAATCAAGTGCACAGGTGTAAAACATGTTTGAGCTTCGCTTGCTCAACAATGTGAGACTCTCAAACTTATCTGTAGCTCTTCAACATGGAGCAAGAGTCACTCAGTTTGCAACATTACTGCTAAATATTTTGCTGTTCCATGTTATTTGCGTTATGATCTTGAAGCTTCAGAGTGCAACTGTCATTCAATCATTGCGATGAAATAAAGTTGCCCATTTTTGATCTCTTTGGTTTCTACATTGATGAGATCTTAGATTTACATCACCAGAAGTGGAGAGAGAGGGGCCAACTTGTTTGGGACTTGGATTCCCCTCTTAGATGTAGATGTCTTTTGCGCTTATATCAGATCCTCCATAGGGACTACAGAGACACTTGGAGGCTTTGAAGTTTGCACACTTCTGCATGACAATAGTCTCTTAGTGAACCTTTGGAAAAGCAAGTGACGGGTCATACTAATTTCTAATGGTGGAGTATGCAAAGTCATGCATATAATCGGGAGTTCTATTCAACGGTTCCATATCCACCTGAAGGATGCTGCACATGTAGATTTAATAAGGGTCTGCGGCTTTGGGAGGGCTAGAAGAAAGAGAGAGAGATTTTATTAATGTTTCATAGAGGCCAAAGGAACTGGCCTATGAGATAAAACCATGTACAAAGTGTTGGTTCCACACAAATGCCGTAAGATACAACAAAGAAAGAGTCTCTGCTGTGATGTAAGAATTAAACAATGCCATTGAAGCGGCGGTAATGGCTACTTGGGTTGCTGTTCAGCAGTGGTTTGTTGGCCTTCAAGTTTACCTGCATTCCACTGTCCTTGATGAAACATAATTTCATGCTGAGCTGGTGCATCAAGTTTCCTCAGCAGTGTTCGAATCTTTGCAATGCATTTTGGCACGTGCAAGATCGTTGCAGCAGCGCAAGGATGCAGCTGAGGGGATATGGTATGTAAAGCCTCGAAGTCGGCATTATTGGCACATTTGTCCGATACACTGAAGGTGATGATGTGCAATTTGAGGATCCTGAGGGAGTGCTTTGATTTCATACGTGACCTCTTGTGCTGAGTCAGAGACTGTGGATGGATATGCGTGTGGTGTACAAGACATAAAATGGCATAGAATGGTGTAGGGATGTACACGAGGGCTGGATGGAGCTCTATACACTATGGTGCTCAATGCATATCTATAGGTCTGGGAAAGTACAACAGCAAGAAAATGAATCCTAGTCAGCTACATCTTGTGGTGATGGGGGGTGTAGTGTGCTGTACATAGGAAAGCTCGCTGTAAAGATTTGCATGATCTTCGTAGGGTTCGTACTCCTCCATTGTGCAGTCTCTCTTGGGAGCGTCTTAACTCCTTGGAATCTGGCTCTAATGTCCTGTATCACCCTTCTATGCCAGTGTGACCGGGTCTATAACCAGAGCGCTCTCGGACGTTGACACGCTCTATCCCCCTCTTTTCTACTGAAGGTGACCTTCTGCTGTGATGTCACACCCTGGAAAGATGTCATTTGTGCAGGTTTGAAGAACTTTGTGAGCCTAGTCTGTCTAATTTTGTCTCTCTATCTAGTAAATGCTCTATTTGCTGGTCCATCTTTAGCAAGAAGCAGCCCAACCATCTCTAATCAGGGGTCATCATCACTGACTCAAGAGAGAACTTTGCCCCACCAAGCAAAGAGGAAAGCAGGCTCATATATCACTATAACACGCACAATCTAGCAGTCTCCACCTCTTCTCCGCATAGCCTACATAGCCTGGCCTCAAATCTTGTGATACTAGAGGTGGCAATGATACCGATGTCCAGATACACAAAGAGTAGTGTCAGATGCCACTATCTTGGAGGAGAAGTAACAATCAGGGTAGGTCGACTTTGTGACCTAGAAAATACTTGGGAAGGCCCATGGGAAGATGAAACCACAGGAGCAAGGAGTGCTGACAGAGTCCTTGAAGGCCACATCCTGATGGGATGCTGATCAATGATGGACGCAGAGAGCATGCCATAATGGGACCAATTGGCACCTATTAGGAGGGCCTTTTGAGGTGCGGGGAGGGGGGGCATGCTGTTGTTGGCGTGGACAAGGCTAGGTAGGGCAGTTGCAAGCCAAATGCTCAAATTGCTGACATCTAAAGCACTGATTAGAGTAATGTCACAAGTTTGTTACGTGGCATGCCTGAATGTTGTCCCCATCTCATAAGATTGGCCGAGAGGGTGGGTTGGGGGGGGGGGGGCAGGGGGGTTAGGTTTAAAAACCTAACCCCTGCCAACTGATGAAGTACGACCGAGGGGCCTAAACCCTATTAAATAAAAGTGCTGGCTGAAAATCCCTGAAATTGCGTAAAACATGCTAACGTGGCAGGCTGGCCCGCGTTTCACACTGATGATTCGGCACATGCTTTTTGAACCTAATGCTTTTGGGGCTCTCCTTTTGGCAACCCTTCCATTGTTTATAAGAGCCCTTTGGGCCAGTCTTTGGAGAGTTGGACCCTCGGGGAGTTGTACCTTTGCAAAGCAATAATAAAGAAATACCGGAATGGGCCCCAGTCTTTGGGGCCAATGCATCCAATGCATCTGGGAAAGGAACTCTACCATTCCGTGTCGACTCTCTTGTTGAGGACATCAGGGGAGAGCCAGTCTCAGAGGCAGACCATATATTTCTTTACACCAGACAATGAGCAGCCAGAGGAGTGCTCACCACAACAGAGCTCAGCTTCAGATCACACCCATACCAGTGGTACGTTGATTGATCAGGCCATTGAGCTAGGGAGATCCAGACGACCACGATCAGAGGAGGCTATAGCATAGGATCCGGATTACCCTAGCTCGACATGCGAGGTGCCCAATCAGAGTACTGACTTTGGAGGATATTAACGAGATTCGCCACCGACTGATGAGGGATTTCCTCTGACCCCCCCCCCCCCCCCCCCCCCCCCCCCCCCCCCCCCCCCCCCCCCCCCCCCCCCCCCCCCCCCCCCCCCCCCCCCCCCCCCCCCCCCCCGATCCCCCGATCCCTACCATTTTATAACACCCATCGTATCAGCCCACCACTGTACCATTGTATCATCTCTCATCCCCCCCCCCCCCCCCCCCCCCCCCCCCCCTTTTTTAGTTGTACTCAACATTTTACTAGATGCACCACTTGTAGCTTTTTTGGTCTCATAGGTCACTTTGGCCTTCTGTATACGTCAATATATCATTTCATTTCTGTGTGTGTGTGTGTGTGTGCGCGCGCGCGCGTGTGTGAGGGTTACCGGCCTCAACGATCGAGACAAAATTGATGAGGAAGTACAGGAGCTCATGGTACTAATGGGGATGCAAAAAGCGACACACACAAGAGCATGGAGAGTTGGTAAGAAAAGTGGAGGCACGGGGGAAACATCGAGAGGAAGAGCTCTCATATTGCGCTTCCCCTCTCTTGAGGAGAAGGAGGACTTTTTGAGGAGGCCCACTCTCAAAAAGACTGGTATCTTCCTTGGTGACGATCTCACCCTCTCACAGCTTGCCCACATGCAGGAAGTCATGCCAGAGATTAGGGCCGCAAGAGAAAAAGAGAAGAAAGCTTTTTACAGAGAAGGAAGAGTGGTCATTATGGAGAGACGCCCTACATGACGGTGTGAGACCTATGGGACCACATTGAAGATGGCTACTTGGAATTGTAATGGGTCTATGAGGTTGGATGTTGGGGCCTTTGAGGAGAGTTTCAGAGACAGGGACATTGTATTCTTCTCGGAGATTCATCAGGCGCTGGACAGGTGATGCCACATGTGGGGGGATATAGATGGGAGACAGCCCACAGGACAATCACGAGATCTGAGCATGGGAGTAGAAGTTCAGGAGGAGTAGCACTGCTATTTAGAGAGGAGCTGCAGCCACTACTACATATTGTATGGAGGGATGAGCATGCTAGATACATGTGGGTGAGGTTGAGAGCTGACACAGGTCGATCTCTATACATTGCCATATGTTACTTCCCTCCCAGTATGTCAGTATATGCTACATCCAAAGGGCAGTCGCCTTTCTCTATACTGGACGATGATATATGGGAGTTTTCTAGGGATGGTGATATCGTCCTCCTAGGGGATTTCAATGCCCAACAAGCAACTCTCAGACAGTCTTCTACGACACTTCAACTGAGATGCTTAGAGAGCTGGATGTGGGGGAGTTGGGGCTTAACAGACGCTCACATGATAGAGAGCAGATGGAGTATGGGAGATACCTCACAGAGATGATGACTACACATGGGTTAGCCATACTTAACGACTTACAGCGATTTCCTGGAGCAGCCGGCTTCACATGTTTTCCACACAAACATGGGGCTAGTACAGTGGACTATGTTATGACACAACCAAGCTTTATCCCTTGCATTCAAGATTTCACAGTGGGAGCAAGGCCAATGGGCGTAGCAATAGATCATCCTCTCTTGACGCTATCTTTTTCATTCCAGTATAGTACATCCCAGACATCAGGAGGCAGGTCACACACCCGTTTATACATTTACACCAGAATTGATTCTATTTATACAGAGGGGATCTAGGACCGTCTATGGAAAGGCACAGCTGGTACAGGCCTCTCAGTGGAGGAGTGCACCACTTTAGAGACTGAGACACTGCATGGTGCTGCATCAGTGGCATACCCACACACCTGCCGGGCAGGAGACCACATTTTGGGAGCATGCCCCAGAATAGTTGGTATGATGAGGAGTGCAGAGATGAGAGCCTAGCTTCAGAGGGATCTTCTTTTAGGAGTCACCACTTACAGATAGTCTTTGATTGCTTCCCGGAGTCTTGTGCGACGGAAGAAGCGAGCTTACCTGGCTCAGATGGAACGAGAATTATATCATATGTTCTTGAGTAGGGATTCCGGAGAGGCATGGCGACTCTTTCATGAGCACTCCCCTCCCCCTGTGATTACTTCACCTGATGTGTGGAGCCAGTATGCGACATCGTTATATACGGTTCCTGAACAGGAACCCCTTCCAGACCCTACAAAGCCATGCCCAGCTACGAGCACCTTCTTTACCACTGGGATGGTACAGAGGGCCATTGACAGGATGAGGACTTGGAGGGCATATGATCATGACGGTCTAGTAGCGGAGCACTTTATACATGCTAGGGATATGCTGATGGAGGTTCTTGCAGTGTTGTTCAATCGTGCCATGTGTGAGGGGTTACCTGAGACTTGGAGGTTGTCTACTATTGTGCCTATCTTCAAGGAAGGGGATCCTACAGAGCCTCGGAACTACCGCACTATTATGGTTGGACACACATTGACACGGTTGTATGCATCCATTCTTGAGCAGCGCTTGAGTATTTGGGCAGAGGATGAGGGGGTACGGGCAAAGGGTCAGGCCGGTTTCAGGAGGGGTTTCTCCACTCTTGATCATATTTTGACACTCAAAGCCATCATTGAGGAGGGCAGGTCACATGGGAGACGGATTTATTGTAGCTTTGTGGATTTCCGCAAAGCATTTGACATGGTACCGAGAGCTCCGTTGATGCGCAGACTAGAGGAGATGGGGGTGCCCATAGAGTTGATCTGGAGGATTATGGCTTTGTACAGATCAGTGATGGGACATGTACCCACTTCGGAAGGGGTATTTGATTTAGTTCACTCTACTATTGGGGTGAAACAGGGCTGCCCATTGTCTCCTACTCTTTGGTATGTATGTTGATGAGGTGTCTGATTACATTGACAGAGAGGGTGACAGAGGTGCCCAGCTGGCAGGGACGTGGATCCCATTGTTGTTATATGCTAATGATATTGTGTTGATATCTGACTCACCAGAGGGTATGCAGCAACATTTGGATGCACTACGCAGTTTTTCAGAGGATAGTGGATTGTCTGTAAACCTTGGTTTTACCAAGGTTATGGTGTTTAACACCACACCACAGTGGATCAGGAAATCAGCACCTACTTTCACATATGGTCAGGAGATTGTGGAGTATACAGATGCGTACACTTACCTGGGGGTAGTCTTCATTGGGCCGAGATTTTCTTTGAGAAGAGCAACAGAGACTAGACTGACTAGAGCTTATGCGGCTTTGGGAGGACTAGAGAGGATGTGTTCGCAGGTTCAGTTTCAGGAACCTAGGACAAAGCTATGGCTCTTTGATACTTTGGTTGCATCTACTATGCTATATAGGGTGCAGGTTTGGGGACCTTCTGTAGGCCAGGATGGTTGGAGACGTATGGAGAGGCCCTTGGTATCTATGATCTCTCGGCTGATTAGAGCGAAGGCGTCCGTACCACATGATATCATTCAAGCGGAGTTAGCTGCCCCCCCCTATGGAGATTGAGGCGCTTACCAGACCAATCTCCTTTGTACACAGCCTATGGGATACTACCAGAGACAGATATGCCAGGCTGGCCCTAGAGTCCTCCAAACTGCTAGCTCTATAGGGGGATACATCATGCTAGTATGCACAGATGACATCATGGTTTCAGACACATGGCTTCACCATGGACAGGCTGTCTCCTTTTCAGTAGTCTCTACAGGCACCCTTGATGTCTCTGACACGGGTGGAGATTACTAGAGTCATTCATTAGGATCTGATCCAGCTGGACACGAGGAGGACATGGATAGAGCCGGTACAGGAGTTGGGCACGAAGATGGCTTTCTAGAGAGAACATCTTCTCCACCTCATAGGGGATGGGTTTGTGATTCACCTAGTTACATGGACACACATCTTTTCATGGCTTGCGTTGTGCCATTGGCCAGATAAGCACATCCTCACATCAGCTCGAGATTGAGACTGGCAGATTCAGAGGGATACCAGCGGATAGCAGGATATGCCGCTTATGTCATCTAGAGCCAGAGACAGAGTTACATTACATATGTCATTGCACAGTGTACTATGAGATACGAGGCCGTTTTCGTTGTATATTCAGAGAGGGTTTTGGGCCTCTATCTAGGGTCATGAGCTATGAGGATCAAAGATGTCTTGGACTATATCTACTTGAGTTACAGGCACAGAGACACTTTACTGAGGAGAGCTGGAGAGAGACGGTCCCAGAGACAGTTTACAGATTTCTTTACACTAGATACTGGACCCCAGAGGAGCAGCCAGAGGAGCAGACACCATTGCAGAGCTCTGCCCGCACTCATACTACCGTTATTGGCATTCTCATAGACCGAGCATTGGAGATAGGGAGATCTAGACGCCCGCGATTGAGGAGAGGAGCTACACAACATCGACGGAGACTACAACAGAGGATTCGAGCCATACTCTCTTAACGTCCAGAGTGCAGATGAGGATGGATCTCCACCATATCTTCCCCCCTTCATTCATTGTACTACACATTAAATTTTGTTTCAGTTCTTTTTGATTCCGGACATGGTATCTAATTCACTATGTTGTAACGGCTTGGTCTCATAGGTCATTTTGGCCTTTTGAAGACGTTAATATATCATTTCATTTCTCTTCTCTCTCTCTCTCTCTCTCTCTCTCTCTCTCTCTCTCTCTCTCTCCCCACGCACCTGCTGCTCTTCTGCTCGCGTGCCACCCACCTGCTGTCTCTCCCTCTCAGCCCAGCGTGGAGGACTATCAGCCCAGCGTTGACACGCCTTCACATTCAGCACCCAGCGTTTTTTACACGCCATCCAGCAGCAACTACAAGTGTTGGGCGTTTTTGGAGCAGAGCAGGCCAAAGAGGTAGCGGCTAGCCTTCAGCAGACCAGAGCGTCAGCCTCACCTCTCCATCGCCTGTCTCTCCTCGCCAGCGTTTTCAGTCAAATCAACTCAGCCCGTAAGTACTCAGATTTGCAGCCATGAAGTATCTAAGTATTCAGCCATGAAATATCTCAGTATTCAGCCAGAAGGACCCTCAGTACTCAGCCATCGCAGTACCAGCAGTACTAAATGAATGTTGATGCTATACTGGCTGATACTGCTGATACTGATGATATTGGGGTAGTATACTAAAGTGTTGATGGTAAGTTGTATCAGGAGTTGTGCAATCTAAAAGTAAATACCGCTCCGGTAACGGAGTGGGGGGCCCTTGGAGAAAGGCTTTGGGAACGCATCAGGTGTCCTCTCTTAGACTGAATGCCCCGCAGTGGGCTATGGTAGTGCATATACCTGCATTCGGGTTGTGGTTATTACTTCTCCGCCTGGACTCAGCCGAGCTAGAGCATCGAGCTATACCCACATCACCAATGGAGGCCGCATCAGGTGTCCTCTCTTAGACTGAATGCCCCGCAGTGGGCTGTGGTAGTGCATATACTTGCATTTGGGTTGTGGTTATTACTTCTCCGCCTGGACTCAGCCGAGCTAGAGCATCGAGCTATACCCGCATCGCCAATGGAGGCCATCAACGCTTCGCCAGTATGTAAGCCCCATACGAAGGCAATCTTTGTGCTTACAAACAAGCGGATAACACAAATGGAAAGGGAGATGAAAGAATGGAAAGCAGAGACGAAGGGATAGTGGAAAGAGAAGGCCAACCTTCTTCAAATGTTTCTCAATGAAGGCGCGCAATGGAAGAAGGAGAAAGAGGACTTGCACGCAGAGCTACAAGCACTTAAGGCGGATTCACAAGCACTTAGAGAAGAGATCACAGCCCTCAAGCGAGAGCTTGCGGATAGAGTAAGCAGTGGAATGGAATAAGGGGAATTCCAGCCCTCGGTGATAGAGGAGATCAAGGTCATCAAGGAGCAGGTACGAATGATCATAGAGGAGGAGAAACAAAAGGTGGTAAAGACGTCTTCGTGGATGGACGTGATCACGAAGACACAGAAGAAGGCGGATGACGCTGAGAAATGGATAGAAGTCGCTAAGAAAAGGAAAGGGAAAGAAACCACATCCGTCCCCACTCCTACAATCATCAACATGACTCTAGGAGAAGAGCTGCGAAGGAAAACTAGAGCCTTGCATATAAGAGTAACTGGTCTAAAAGACCAAGATGATGTGGAAGGAGAAGTCGAAGAACTTCTCCGCATGATGGGCAATGAGGCTACTCATACAAAGGTATGGAGGGTAGGGAAGAAGACACAAGGCAATGGGGAGACTTCAAAAGGGAGAGCTTTAATCATCCGTTTCCCATCCATGGAGGCAAAGAAGGACTTCTTGAAGAAGCGCCCTACACTAAAGAAAACGGGCATATTCCTTGGAGATGACCTCACTCTCACACACCTTGCGCATATGAGAGAGGTAATGCCAGAGATTCAAGCGGCAAGGGAGAAGGGAAAGACGGCCTTCTACAGAGATGGCCTGGTGGTGATTGTAGAGCGGCGCTCCACATGACGGTGCGAGACCCATGGGACCACACTCAAAGTTGCCACCTGGAATTGTAATGGATCTATGCGCCTTGATGTGGATGCTTTTGAGGATAGTTTTACAGGAAGAGACATCGTCTTCTACTCTGAGACACATCAGGCCCCGGGGCAATCTATGCCTCACATCAGTGGATATAGATGGGAGACAGCCTATAGACAGGAGACACGATCAGAGCACAGAGGGCGGAGCTCAGGAGTGGCAATGTTATTCTTGGAGGAGTTGCAGCCATTGATACATATAACCTGCAGGGATGAGCAAGCTAGGTACATGTGGGTGAGATTGAGAGCAAAGACAGGCAGATATCTTGATTCTTTACATTGCTATTTGCTACTTTCCCCCGAGTACGTCAGTTTATGCACCAGCCAGAGGACAGTCCCCCTTCTCTATTTTGGATGATGACATATGAAAGTTCTCTAGAGATGGTGACATCATCATTCTAGGGGATTTCAATGCTAGGACTGCCCATCATCAGACAATATTTTATGATACTTCAGAGGAGATGCAGAGAGAGTTGGATGTTGCAGAGACGAGCCTATCCAGACTATCACAGGATGGAGAACACACTGAGTATGGACGACACTTGATAGACATGGGGACTGCACATGGATTGGCCATCTCGAATGGCCTACAAAGATTTCCCGCTGTGGGGGGTTTTACATGCTTTCCACACAAACATGGAGCCAGCACAATGGATTATGTCATGGCACAGCCGAGCCTCATCTCTAGTATCCAGGATCTCACGGTTGGATCCAGACTTGTTGGTGTGGTAGTGGACCATGCTCTTGTCTCGTTGACCATCTTTTCAGTTTAGTGTAGCACACAAGCTACGCGCAGCAACCCCTACTCGCTACACCTTCACGCCGGAGACGGACTCTGTATACATAGATGTGTAGCGCGGATAATGTGTTGTGCTCTCTATAGTGGGTGGTCCTGAGTGCAATGTGCGTGACAATCTCACTCAAACAGACTAAACAGAAAGGAAACAATAGACATCAACAGAGCTCACAAACACACAACAGTAGACCAGAACATATGACTCGACTATCTCAAAGACTGATACAGACTCTGGTGCAGCAGCACACTCAGCTCCAGCCCAGGACTCACAGATACAATGGGGGTGTCGAGGCTCAGATGTGTCGGGATGGTGAAGACGTGCTCTGTGTATAGACTCACCCCAGACGACTACGTACAAGATAATCCTAATGGCCCAAAACGACTACTCATATATACAACCATAAAGAGCCACCAACGGCTCATAAATGTCCAGTCAGCTAAGTCTATCTCCAAACTGAGTGGTGGTGGTGGCCTGGCCACGATGTCCACTAGACCACCGTCGGTACCCTGCCACATGTCACTCCCAAGCCCAGAGGGTCTGTTCAGTGTGAACCAGACCAACTGTAACTAACTGTCCAACTGTCTGTTTGTCTTGTGAAGTGACACTGTAGCCCTGCTTTACAGGTTGCCCGCCACAAGACTGGTCACTGTCTCGGTGAGCCAAACACTGAAAAACTGCAAAAAGTAACCATATGTACAATGAAAGGAGTAGCAAGTAGTGCGGTCCTGTCATCCAAGAGAAAGTGTCGTCGCCACTGCCGCACCAGAAGTCTCGACGTCCGGGAGAGCCATAAAATCGATCGTGTAATGTTGTGGCTGCTGGACTATGTTTTGAACAACAAACTGGCTCCCTGTGGTTGGAGCAGCCACTTGCTGCACGGCGGATGGAAGCACCTACCTTGAAGTGTACTCTGGACGCCTAGTGACACAACCATGGCGGTGTGCACCAGCAACACCGTCATAGCAAGGAACGCTATGCACCTATGGTACCTGACCTTGAGGCCCCTGCGAAGTATAGTATTGGACTGGGGGCTGTGTGTATGATCCCAAGAACTGCTGAGAGGGACCTGCTGATGCTCTTGCATACCCTGCAGGTGTCTGGACCTGTGTCCCTGGCTGTGTGTACGATCCCAAGAACTGCTGAGAGAGACCTGCTGCTCCTGCATACCCATACCCTGTAGGAGTCTGGACCTGTGTACCTGGCCCAATCCATCCGTATCCCACAGGAACCTGTGTAGACCTATTACCATACAAAAGCGTCTCTTGAAATCCTGATAGCTGTGCTCTTAGGTCGTCAATGATCTTTGACTTAATCTTCAATGCTTGTTGTAATGCGAAAATCATAGTATCTCTATCTGCGATGGCACTCTCGGCGACTCTCAGAGATCCTTCCATAGCTGCATATGTGGCGGAGTGACGCTGGTGCGTAGCAGCTAGCTGCTCTGTACCTAGTTCTATGGTGGCAATATTAGCCCTCGAGTCCTGAACTAACTTCTCAGAAAGCTGTAACAGAGAAGTAGAGTCGGGCATTCCTGACGATCCCTCAGATGCATGGGATGCTGGAGGACGTGTAAGTGGCACAGCCGGCGAGCTAGGAGGCGGTACAACTGGTCTGGTAGGTATCTCTGAATGGTTGTTGTAGATGGAGAGTGAGATATGTTGACTGGAGTATGAGTGAAGATGGGAGAAGAAGGGAGAGGATCTTGTAAGGGCGAAGCGGAAGTAGAGACTGGTGCTGTAGACAGTGGTGTTGCTGGCACAGTAGAACTAGGGGTAGAAGTAGATGGAGTGTGACTTGGAAGACGCGTCACCCTAGTCTGTTGGCTCTCTGAAACTAGCAAGGAGAGTAAAGACTGCACTGTATCCTTCGCCACTTTGGCTTTTATCTTCTTTCTCTTGGTAACTGTAGGGTCAGCCTGAATACTTACAGATTTTCTTTTCCCTTTCGAAAATTCCTGTGGATCTTCATCCACTTCGTCGAGGCTAACATATATATTTATGACCCATGCCAAAAGAGGTGCTGCAAAACATTTGAAGCTTAACTGCACAGATTGCACTTGGGCCAGAAATCTTTTAGCCCTAGACTGTAAAGAGGTAAAGAGAATCTGGTGGAATCCATAGGGTATGGTGTGGATTAAATAGTAGAGGCCGTCGCATTGGGAGAAGATAGTGGGAATATCACCTTTTTCTTTATCTTCTTTTGCTTCTCTAGCGAGAAAGTAATACCTGAAGATTGCCAGAATTCGTTTGTTCCTTTCATAGCTTGGGTGATCCGAACTTAGCAGTCCTTGACATGCTTGAATTGTTGCATCCTTGGATAGCTTAGAAAAAGTGCGTGTAGCCGGCTTCACAGATGGAAAGCTAGTCATACCCATGGCATGGCCAAGCCTTGTAGTTGTCAATTTGTGGCCTCTTACTTTGGGAAAATCCTTTAACATTTGATGTATCATCTCGACAGGAACAGTGGTAGGTAGATTGGCATCGGCCAATGCTGTGAGACCCAGAGTTTGCAGCTGAGCATTGGAAAAGACCTCGCTCAGAGATGGTCGAGGCTGCTGTAAATAAAAATCCAAAGAGAACACGGTGCGATTTTTGGATGTTGCAGGCCTCTTGATTATATGACTCATGATTAGCTGTTTCCCTTTCTTTTGAGCTGATTTTGTATGGTCCTCTTGATCACTCGGAGTGTGCTTCTAACTCAGACGGCGAGTTTGCTTTGTAGCTTTCATCACTGGGGTTGCTGGAAGTTATGTCATCCAAGCCGTGGCTACTGCTTGTTGACATCTCCTCACTCTCTGATTCTCCAGCCACAGCTTTCTTCTTTCGCAACAATTTTTTTTGCTTGCTACCACCTTCTACTGTCTGTTTCTTGCTACCTCCTGCAATAGTAAGTACATTTGGAAGAGTGTTTCAGGTACGAGATCCCGACACTAGAAGGAGGTTGATGTAGAGAGCAGTAGATTCTATAGAAGCGTTTTTGAGATTTCTAATAGGGTCGAGTGGTGTTAATTGGGGCGATCCCGTAGGGGCGATGCACAGAGTGGTAGGAGGGCGAGGGTTCAAGCAAGTTAGTACGAGCCAAAGCCAAAGGAAATAAGGGCAAGGGGTGAGGTTAGTATGAGCCAAAGACAAAGGAAATAAGGATAAGGGGTGGATAGGTGCGAAGGGCAGAAAGGGTAGGGGCCAGGTAGAGAGAGGGTAGGGGCAAGGGGGTGGGTAGAGGGTAGGGGTGAGGGGTGAGTATGGGCGAGGGGGTGGGTAGTGTAGGGCGAGAGGGTAGGGGCGAGGAGGTGGGTAGAGGGTAGGGGCGAGGGAGAGAGTATGGGCGAGGGAGAGGGTAGAGGGTAGGGGCAAGGGAGATAGTATGGGCGAGGGGGTGGGTAGAGGGTAGGGGCGAGGCGAGGGAGAGAGTATGGGCGAGGGGGTGGGAAGAGGGTAGGGGCGAGGGGGAGGGTAGAGGGTAGGGGCGAGAGAGAGAGTATGGGCGTGGGGGTGGGTAGAGGGTAGGGGCGAGGGAGAGGGTAGAGGGTAGGGGCGAGGGGGTGGTTAGGGTAGGGCCGAGAGGTGAGAGGGTAGGGGCGAGGGGTGAGGGGGAGAGTAGGGGCGAGGGGTTGAGTAGAGGGTAGGGGCGAGAGGTGAGAGGGTAGGGGCGAGGAGGTGGGTAGGGTAGGGTTGAGGGAGAGAGTAGGGGCGAGGGGGTGAGAGGGTAGGGGCGAGAGGTGAGGGGTGGATTGGTTAAGGGCGAGGTAGAGAGAGGATAGGGAATCGGATGCAGTGGACAGATACATCGGGAAGAGAAGTTGATTCTCATAGAGTGGGAGAATTAAAGTTTGTGGAAGTAGAAGCTTGGAGAAAAGAAAGCTGGTAGGCAAGTATAAAGAGATTAAGGCTCGCAAACAATTTTTACCCGTAGCAAGTTTTGGAGCACAAAAGTAAAGAATCTCGAATGGCCCATTCCTGGAGCTAGCATAATAACTGCATTGCTAATGGGACCAAAGGTTTCAAAGACGGTCCTAAATTCTTATCTGACATAAACTCATTCACTTTCTCATCTCCTTAGCAGATTCCACTTGTTCAAACTGAATAAAACCACGACCATTGGAGACTCCCGACTAGAAGCTTAACTCTAAAGACCTTAGTACTTAACGGCAAATAACACTGAGGATAGAAACAATTAGAGAAAGAGTGTTTGGACTGAAGAAGTTCAAGACAATACCCAATGACCGAGACTGAGTGGAGAAAAGATACCTTAGGAGGAAAGGCGGAAACTTCTACAGACATAGCAGAAACTGAGACAGTAACAGAACACCCATTCTGGTGGAAAGATAGTGGGGAGGAGAGCAGAAACTGAGACAGTAACAGAACACCCGTTCTGGTGGAAAGATAGTGGGGAGGAGAGAGATCGGATATAGAACCTACAGATGGCGGAATAGTTGTAGACCGTTTACTCAGAGGAGTAATAGCACTTGATTCTGGAGCCATTTACCAGAGGCAATGGAACACCGTCCAAAGTTACTAACTAGATCGCTACTTGTGGCAAAATTTCCTGTACCCTGAATGGCCCTTGCCAGGTTGGAACCAGCTTCTTAGCTTTCTTTAGATACTTAGCTTCATAGAGTGGCACCAGGTAGCCCTGCATTATTTCCGGCCTTCGGAGATGGCGATCATGCCACGCTTTGCGACGAATCTGCTTGGCTTGGAGAGCATGTGAAGCTAACCTCCTGCTTTCTTCTAACATTGAGAGACAAGAGAAGTTTGCTGAAGCAATCCCAACTGTGACACGAACACTTTCCACTCTTGTTGAACCTGAGTTGAACTCATATGGTGCAATTGCTTCTAAGCCAAAAGCTAGCTGGAATGGGGTGTAGTTAGTGGTTGCCTTGAACGAGGTGCGATGAGCCCAAACTGTGCCGAGGATAGCCTGAGCCCAAGATGTTGGATGCACATGACAAGCTTTCTTGAGAAGCGCGATTAGCACTTTGTTAGTGCTTTTAGCCTGCCCATTTGCTCAAGGATAGTAAGAGCAAGATTTGCGATGAAAAATCTTGTAATTCATGAGGAGAGTGGAGATCAAGTCGTTGACAAAATGACTACCTCGATCACTGGTGACTTCCAGAGGACACCCAAACCTGCAAAACATATTTTCATACAAAAATTTTGCGACAGTGGCGGCTGTACAGTCGATGGTAGCCACCACTTCGGCCCATTTTGTTGCATAATCTATTGCTACCAAGAGATACTTACGATTGCCTGGTTGAGCAGATGGAGTAATTGGACCAACAAAGTCCAAGCCCCATCTCTCAAAGGGCAACCACGCCATAGATACTTGCAGAGGGCGATTTGATTGCTTGCTAGGCTTGGGCGCACATCGCTGGCAGACATCACAAATCTTGACATGAGCAATAGAATCTCTAAATATATAGGGCCACCATAAGCGTGTCTGTAAGATTTTTTGCGTCGTGATGTGACCAGGGTAGTGGCCACCTATAGGACCATTATGTGCATCCTCCATAATGTGGTCTACTTCATAAGGGGAGACGCACCTGCGCAGCACACCATCTGGCCCAGATTTGTAGAGCTGTCCGCCAATCAAAGAGAACGGTCTAGACTTCAGCAAGAGTCTTCTTTTTTGCAAGGGAGAAGCATTCTCAGGATATAGGCCAGTAGAGAGCAGATGTAACAAATCTCCATACCATTCTGGGGTTGTGTCCACTTTAAAAAGATGACTATCACGAAAATCATCATCAATCCCAGTATTGGGCTCACCTGTGTGTATGCGAGAGAGATGGTCGGCCATGACGTGCCGCTTGCCTGGACTAAGAACTACTTCGAAGTTGAACTCCTGGAATATGAGTAGCCATCTCCACACTCTTCCTGCAACTTGGGGTTTAATCAGAAGATAGCGTAGCGCATGATGATTTGTGATGATAGTGAAGTGAACCCCTAACAAGTAATGACGAAACTTTTGTAAAGAATACACCATAGCCAAACCTTCCCTTTTTGTGGTGTGCACATGAAAAGGGAGAGACCAATCTGGAGCCACTAAAATAGGTGCTTCAGTGAGGCGCTTTTTGAGGTATTCAAATGCTTCAGCCTCAGGTTTTGACCATTTAAAAGGTATTGTAGCACTAGTGAGTCGGGTCAATGGTTGAGCCACCTGTGCATACATTCGTATGAACCTACGATGATATCCTGTGTGGCCTACAAAGCTCTGAACACCTTTCGGATTGATAGGAGGTGGTAACTTCAAGATTACCACGATCTTCTCTGGGTCTGGTGCTAAACCTTTGGCAGACACCACATGGCTTGGAAGTGTGCCCTCGATGACCAAAAAGTGACATTTGTTAGGATTGAGTTTTAGCCGTGCCTCTTTGCACCTGAGAAAGATAGCAGAGAGCTGAGCGAGGTGTTCCTCTAGATTTTCCACTGGGATTGAACATTGAGGACTTGAGAAGGTTGAAAAATCGTCCATGAAGATGCGAAGATGATCCGTAAGAAAAGGACAAAAGATGAGATATACCGAGATTGTGGATTCGGGTCACACCGTGATCGCCAAAATGAGAGCACCTGTAGCACGGATAATGTGTCGTGCTCTCTACAGTGGGTGGTTCTCAGTGCAATGTGCGTGACAATCTCACTCAAACAGACTAAACAAAAAGGAAACAATAGACATCAACAGAGCTCACAAAGACACAACAGCAGACCAGAACATATGACTCGACTATCTCAAAGACTGATACAGACTTTGGTGTGGCAGCACACTCAGCTCCAGCCCTGGATCCACAGGTACAATGGGGGTGTCGAGGCTCAGATGTGCTGGGATGGTGAAGACGTGCTCTGTATATAGACTCACCCCAGACGGCTACGTACAAGATAATCCTAATGGCCCAAAACGATTACTCATATGTACAACCATAAAGAGCCATCAAATGTCCAGTCAGCAAAGTCTATCTCCAAACTGAGTGGTGGTGGCATGGCCACGATGTCCACTAGAACACCGTCGGTACCCTGCCACATGTCACTCCCCAGCCCAGAGGGTCCGTCCAGTGTGAACCAGACCAACTGTAACTAACTGTCCAACCGTCTGTCTGTCCTGTGAAGTGACACTGTAGCCCTGCTACAATATGGGATCTACAGACGCCTCTGCACAAAGGAGCCAGGGCAACCTCTGGAGGAGCTTACTACTATACTGACACAGACACTACATGATGCAGTAGTTGAGGCATACGCACATACCCAGCCTGAGCAGAGACACCGTTCGGGGAGCATGCCCCAGAACAGTTGGTATGATGAGGAATGCTGGGACACTAGAGCTAGACTTCGGAGGGAGGTGCTTTTGGGGGACATCACTCATACACAGTCACAGACTGACTTCCGACGCCTAGTGCGGCGGAAGAAGAGAGCATTTTTGGCTCGCCTGGAGCAGGATCTTTACCAGCTATTCTTGAGTCAGGACTCACGTGAGGCATGGCGGCTCTTACATGAGCACTCCCCCCCCCCTGCCATCACTTCTACAGAGGCCTGGGGCCAGTATGCATCATCTCTGTACACAGTTCCTGAGCAGCCCCCCCTTCCCAACCCCCCCGATCCATGCCCACACACATGTGCCTTTTTCACCGCTGAGATGGTGAGGAAGGCCATTGACAGGATGAGGACTGGGAGAGCATATGATCATGATGGCTTAGTGGTTGAGCATTTCACGCATGCCAGAGATTTACTAGCAGATCTTCTAGCAGTTATGTTTAACCGTGCCATGTGTGAGGGCTTGCCTGATACTTGGAGCCTATCTACTATTGTACCTATCTTCAAGTCGGGAGACCCTATGGAGCCAGGAAATTATCGCACTATCATGATTGGACACACATTGGCACGGTTGTACGCATCTATTCTTGAGCAACACAACTGAGTAGATAGGCGGAGAGGGAGGGGATACGTGTAGCCGGGTAGGCAGGTTTCAGGAGGGGTCTTGACCATATCTTGACACTTAGAGCAATCATTGAGGAGGGCAGATCGCATGGGAGATGGATCTATTGTAGCTTTGTGGATTTCCGCAAAGCATTTGACACAGTGCCCAGAGCTAGATTGATGCGCAGATTACAGCAGATGGGAGTACCTACAGAGCTCATTTGGGGGGTCATGGCATTATACAGGTCAGTAGTGGGGCACGTACGCACCCCAGAGGGTCTATCCACACCGGTTTACTCCACTATTGGGGTGAAGCAGGGCTGCCCGCTCTCTCCTACTCTATTTGGTATGTATGTGGATGAGGTTTCTGACTACATTGAGAGAGATGGTGATAGAGGTGCATAACTGGCAGGGACATGGATTCCACTATTGTTATATGCTGATGATATTGTGTTGATCTCCGATTCTCCGGAGGGGATGCAACGTCACTTGGATGCTTTGCATAGGTTTGCCCAGGAAAGTGGTTTGTCCGTCAACCTTGGTAAAACCAAGGTCATGGTATTTAATACCACCCCACAGTGGATCAGGAGGTCAGCGCCTGCATTCACATACGGCCAGGAGAAGGTGGAGTATACAGATGCTTACACTTACCTTGGAGTGGTTTTTAGTGGGCCAGCATTTTCATTAAGAAGGGCAGCAGAGGCTAGATTGACCAGAGCCCATGCAGCATTGGGTAGATTGGAAAGGATGTGTTCACAGGTTCAGTTTCAAGAGCCTCGGACCAAGCTCTGGCTCTTTGACACTCTGGTGGCCTCTACATTGCTTTATGGAGCTGAGATTTGGGGACCTTCACTGGATCATCACGGGAGGATAGGCCGCAGTGATGGATGGGGGGACATGGAGAAGCCTCTGGTCTCTATGATCTCGCGGCTCATTAGATCCAAGGCTTCAATACCACATGCTATTGTACGAGCAGAGCTAGCTGCCCCCCCACTAGTGGTTGAGGCGCTCACCAGATCTGTCTCCTTCATACACCGCATGTGGGAACTTCCTAGAGACAGATATGCACGCCTTGCACTTGAGTCCTCTCGACAGTTAGCCATGCAGGGAGATACAGCATGCTGGTACGGGGAGATGACATCATGGTTTCATGCACATGGGTTCAACATAGGCAGAATGCCTCCCTTCCAGTACTCACTGGATGCGCCCTCTCTGACTCTTACACAGTCCGAGATCACAAGGCTCATTCGCCAAGACTTGACTCAGCTAGACACCAAGAGGACATGGATACAGCCAGCACAGGAGCTGGGCACGAAGATGGCTTTCTACAGACAACATCTCCTCCAGCTTACGGAGGATGGTTTTGTGACGAGGCCTAGATACATGGACACCCACTTGTCTCATGGGATACGATGTGCTATTGACCAGATACGCACATCTTCACACCAGCTGCGGATCGAGATTGGGAGATACAGCGGAGTACCAACAGAGGCCAGGACATGCCTTTTGTGTGACATCGAACCTGAGACAGAGTTGCACTACACATGCCACTGCCCCGTCTACTACGAGATACGAGGTCGCTTCCATTGCTTGTTTAGAGAGGGCTTTGGAGTCATGTGGTACGAGGATCAGAGATGGCTGGGTTTGTTTTTGCTCGAGCTGCGCAGACACAGAGAGAGCTTGATGAGAGGAGAGGCTAGCCAGTCTCAAAGACAGATCACAGACTTCTTTAGAGCTGCCATTGGACACCCGGAGGAGTTACTACCATAGCAGAGCCCGTCGCTTTACACCAGAGGCATATTGATCGACCGAGCGACTGAGCTGGGGAGATCCAGATGCCCACGACTGCGGAGGACTACACAGCATCAACGGAGGTTGCATCAGAGGATTCGGGTCACTTTGGCTCGACATGCACGACGCCCAGTCAGACTACTGACCATGGAGGAGATTGATGAGATCCGCCAGCGACCGATGCTAATCTCCTGTGATCTAGCTATCCCAGCTAGTTGTTTAGCTGCTTAGTTCACACCTAGCAGTTAGGATTCCATAGTATTTTACTCTGTCATTTTGCCATCTTGTTACTCTGACTTTGTAGCAGATCCACCATATTGTAACTTTCTGGTCTCATAGGTCACTTTGGCCTTTTGGAGACGTTAATATAACATTTCTCTCTCTCTCTCTCTCTCTCTCTCTCTCTCTCTCTCTCTCTCTCTCTCTCTCTCTGTGATGTATATGTATATGATGCCTCGACTGTCAGAGAACTCCATTGTATCAGCTCACCCTTTGTATCAGCTTTCACCCCACCCCTACCCACTATTTTCTTTTCAGTTCTTTGCATTTTTTGTACCCAGACCTGGTATTAGATTCACCACATGTAACCTTTTGGTCTCATAGGTCATTTTGGCCTTTTGAAGACGTTAATATTACATTTCATTTCTCTCTCTCTCTCTCTCTCTCTCTCTCTCTCACTTTCTCGCGCGCGCGTAATGGAATGTGTGATGCAAAAAAGACTAGAGGATGCCCTTGCTACTTTTAACTCCTAGGAACCAAAAATGGAAGAACGCATGAATGAAAAAGATGCATTGATCGAAGCACTTAAGGGAGAACTCATAGCTTGCAAAAATACCCCCGCAAAGGAGTGAGAAATCAACCCTCAATGATAAAGGATCTCGAAAGCATCAAGGAGCAAGTGAAAACTCTACGTGAAGAGGAAGAGCAGATGGCACGAACCTCCTCTTCATGGGCGGAGCACCTATTCAATATACAAGAGAAGGTTGATAAAGCTGAAAAGTGGATTGAGGACGCAAAGAAAGGAAAAGATAACATGCATGAACCCACACCTACATCCACTATCATCAATATGACAATTAAGGGGCAATAAAGGAAGACTGGAGCCCTTCACGTACGTGTTACAGGTCTCAAAGACACTCGAAAAGTAGAAGAAGAAGTGAAAGAACTCGTGAAGCGCATGAGTATTTTTGAACCCAAACACACAGGTGTTTGGAGAGTGGGAAAGAAGGGAGGTGATGAGAAAGAAAGTCCTAAGGAAAGAGCACTCATTATATGTTTCCCTACGTTGGCAGCTAGGAAGGAATTCCTGAAGAAGAGACCGACACTGAAGCAAACTCGGATATTTTTGGGTGATGACCTCACTCTAACATAAGTAGCGCACATGCAAGATCTGATGCCATAGATCAAGGCAGCAAGGAAAAATTTCCTTCTACAGGGGAGGGAGAGTAGTGGTGTTGGAAAAATGCACTCCATGACAGTGCAAGATCTATGGGACCAACCTTAAAATGCTAGCATGGAATTGTAATGGATCAATGAAGCTAGATGTAGGCGCATTTGAGGATAGCTGCCAAGGAAGAAACATTATTTTTTACTCGCAGACGCATCAGACTTCTCGTGGCACATTACCTAGAGTGACGGGATACCATTGGGAGACTACTTGTATACAGGATGTGAGATCAACACATAGAGGACGTGGGTCAGGAGGTGTGGCACTCCTATTCAGGGAGGAGCGTGAGCCCCTCATTTGTATTGTTCGGGAGAGATGAGCAGGCCAGATTTATGTGGGTCAAAGTGACAGCAGAGATAGGAAGTCCACTCTACATTGCAATATGCTATTTTGTCCCCAGCTTATCTCATTATGCATCGCCCAAGGGGCAGTCACCCTTCATGATAATGGATGAGAACATATGGGAGTTGTCTAGGGATCGAGATGTCACTCTGTTGGGAGACTTCAATGCCAGGAATGGCCAATCTTAGGCAGCTTTCTATGATACTTCAGAGGAAATGTTGAGAGAATTGGATGTCAATGATATGGGATTGGCCAGATGTTCGCATGATGAGGAGCACACTGGATATGGGGGATATCTGACAAACATGGGGACTACACATGGATTGGCCATCTTAAATAGCCTCGAGAGATTTCCAGCATCGAGTGGGTTCACTTGTTTTCTTCATGGACATGGGGCTAGCACACTGGATTATGTTTTGGCTCAGCCCGATTTTATACCCTCTATTTAGGACTTTACAGTCGAGCCTAGGCCTATCGGGCTAGAAGTAGATCATGCCCGCCTCACGTTTACCGTCTCATTCTAGTTCAGTAGAGCTCGACTGGCACAGACATCTACACAGACCCGATACACTTTTACTTCGGAGACTGATTCTGTCTACATAAATGGTATCTATAGACACTTATGCACAGAGGAGCCGGGGAGACCTCTAGGGGAGCTCACTTATATATTGACAGAGACACTAAAGGATACAGCAGCAGAGGCATACCCACACACTCAGCATGGGCAGCGACGACGTCCTTGGAGCATATCCCAGAATAGCTAGTATGATAAGGAGTGTAGAGAGACCAAAGCCCGACTTCAGAGGGAGGTACTACTAGGAGTCATTACTCACAGGTAGTCACGGATTGCTTCTCTCTGTTTGGTACGACAAAAGAAGAGGGCATTTTTAGCTTGAGTGAGCATAATTAATGTCAGTTGTTTTTGAGCCAGGATTCAAGCGAGGCATGACGACTCTTTCATGAACACTCTCCCCCACCTGTCACTCATCATCACTTTTACAGAGGTATGGGGTCAGCATGCATCATCTTTGTACACACTCTTGGGGCAGGGGCAGCCACCTCTTCTAGATCCTCCAGAGCCATGCCCACACACGTGCTTTCTTTACTGCCGAGATGGTAAAGAAATCCATTGACAGGATAAGGACCAGGAGAGCATATGATCACGATGGCCTAGTAGGAGAGCAATTTATACATGTCAGAGATCTGCTTGCAGAGCTTCTAGTAGTGATGTTCAACCGTGCCATGTGCGAGGGCCTACCTGATACTTGGAGTTTGTCTGCTATCGTACTATTTTCAAGTCAAGGGACCCTATGGAGCTTGGGAACTACCGCACTATCATGATTGCATTGGCACGCTTGTACGCATCCATCCTTGAGCAGCAGTTGAGTAGATGGGCACAGAGAGAGGGTGTATGGACAGCAGGACAGGCGAGTTTCAAGAGAGGTTTCTCTACTCTTGATCATATTCTGACACTCAGAGTCATTATTGAGGAGGGGAGATCACATGGGAGAGGGCTCTATTGTTGCTTTGTGGATTTCCGCAAAGCCTTCGATACAGTGCCGAGAGGAGATGGGGGTACCCAAAGAGTTGATTTGGGGAATCATGGCTCTATACAAGTCATGAGTTGGACATGTACGCACTCCAGAGGAGATTTCTGATTGGGTTCACTCCACTATCAGGGTGAAACAGGGCTGCCCGCTATCTCCTACACTATTTGGCATGTATGTGGATGAGGTTGCTTGTATGTGGATGAAGTTGTTGACTACATTGAGAGGGATGGTGATAGAGGATCATAGTTGGCAGGGACATGGATCCCACTATTGCTATATGCTGATGATATTGTGTTGATTTTTGACTCTCCGGAGACAATGCAACGTCATTTAGACGCTTGTATACATTTGCCCACTATAATGGATTGTTTGTTAACCTGGGGAGAACTGAGTCTTCACCACATGCAAAGCAATGGTATGTTGGGGGAGACTTCAACATATTGGAGGACACCTCTGACAAGATTGGAGGTGGCCATGCTACTGTGCACAGGGTTGAGTTGGCAGCTTGGGAGCGTCTAAGTCAGATAGATCGCTCCTACGCCAGTGACCACATCTGTGACATGGGGGGGTCTATTTGCATCTTGGCAAGGACCATGCGCCAAAGATTCTCACTGTGATAGACAGACAGAGGAGGGGGGGGTGCGATGCTATGCATCCCTGAGAGGATCTTGCTGAATCCAGAGCTTAGAGAGCGAGTGGAGGAATTTGAACGAAGAGCTTGGACGCGCACGACACCCCTGCTGGTAGAGTGGCCTCTGGACTAGGGCTGAGCTTAGTCGCTTCTTCCTCCAGGAGTCTGCAGCCTTGGCTGTAGCCAAGGAGGAGGAAAAGCCTCTCCAACGGGACATTGTTTCCTTGCAGAGGATGCAGGAGTAGCATCCAGACAGTCCTTGGTTGGAGGAGCAGATGCAGCAGGCTGGCTAGCATCGAGGAGCGGCGTCATGAGTTTGCCGTCCATCGGTAGGCATCTCAGTGGACACAGGTGGGTGACACAATTACTGAAGAGTTTTTTGAGACGGTGGGGCCACGCCATGCGCACACCAGTGTTAGCCAATTGAGGAGACCAGACAGGTCAGTTGCTTCAGAGCCTGAGGATATGCGTGCAGTTGCTACTGACTTTTACCGTGATCTGTTGTCGGCTGAGCCTCAGTCAAAGCGTCAAGATGCATGCACAGAGCAGGTTTGGGCACAGATGCCTTGCCTTATTAGTGAGGAGACGCGATAGACTTGAGCTTCCTCTCTAGCTAGAAGAGCTCCATGAGGCCCTCAAAGCACTCCCCCGAGGTAGTTGTCCAAGGTAAGATGTTTTGACTCTCAGCTTTTTCTTGGAGTACTAGGATTTGCTTGGTTCAGATCTTTGAAGCGTATTCCACTACGTTTTGCACACTGGCGAGATGCCTTACAGCATGAGTGAGGACATGATCTACCTTATCTCCAAGGAGGGAGGCTCCTTGGATGAGATTCGACACTGGCGACCCATCACGAGGGCACTCTTCCTTTTCAGCAAGCCACCAAAAAAGATTCACAAGTGTTTAGCTTGGGAAAGAGCTTGCACACTTAACAACTAACTTTCATGAAATCAAGTTTAAAAAACTTATATCGGTGTCTGCATTCCAATGAGCTACAATGCTACTAAACTAAACTTTAATTTTACAACTAAGTTTCATAAAATAACTTACATTGTTGTCTGCATTCCGAGCAGCTACAACCGGTGACGTTTCTGTCAAACCATATCCATTCAGAAGAGTGATGCCAACAGCCTAAACCCCAAATTACCACAACTCTCTGTCATATACTGCAAGAAGGTTTCGTCAACATTCAGAATTTAACTAACTTGCCTCATAAAATGCATCAACATGTGGTGGAAGGCTTCCACCACCACTAATCCCTGCCTAGAAAAAACAAGAACATTCAAAAAAAGCTTTCCAGCAAAGCATCTATTTCTAACCTTGGGATCCAAAATACTCATGGAAGGAAAGCTCTAGAATTTACTCATGATCACACCCAAACCTTTTTTATCCCAATTGCTGACAAGATCTTGCGGTACACAAGTAAGTGTGCCAATCTGTGAATAGGGAGTAGAAATGCTGCACAAATTGTTGCAGTGATCCATTTTTTCAGCTCTCCAATATACATAGACTTATAAGTTTTTACTTCATGTAGGTCTCTGCCCTGCACAGAACAAAATAGCATTGAGTATTGCAACATTTTTTTCAAAACAAAGCAATTGATTGCCTGGAACAAAATTTCCAGTTTAGTTATACATTCCAGACATATGTTTGCTTCACAGGGTCACGAGCTTGACTTTAAACAAAACCTATGCCAAAGAAAGAACATACATTTGCTAAACTTTTGAATTTGTGCTGCTCTGCTGAATAGGATTGCAGCATACCTGGAAACACTCTCTTTTCCCAACCCTTGTGATGGTCAAGTGAATGGCTATAAAGTATACTAGGAATCTTTTGTGGAATTGTAGTAAAGTGCAACATTCCAGCCTACTAGGCAAGGTTTGTGATTTATCAAGAGAACACAGGTAGAACCAGAACATCGTAGCAGAGTTAAATACTTTTGATATGTATTTGCATTCGCTCAATCTGCATAAACCTTAGCAAATATCAATTAACAACACTACTATATTTATAACATCACGGACTCTCATTTCTTGGTAACATGTAAATTTTAAAATGTTCTTGTATATTGACCTGGGTAGGACAAAGTAACATATAATATTGTTGTTAGTGCAAAAACTGAAGAATAGTTCAAGGACAGAACACCTGATAAATCCTTGTCATTCTCATGTACACCATGCTCATCCCAAGTAGTGTTGATGCGAGGAATCTTTTCATAGCTGAAGATTTTGAAAGCTCTCTCTTAACACCACTGTATTTGCCAAGACAGTAATTTCCAAATTAGTTATATGACACCAAGCAAAATTCGAGACAAGCATATCAACTCATCAACATAACTTCCCATACAGAGTCCACTGCAGGAAAAAGCCCATGTTTAGGATTGGAGTCGATGGGCTTAAAGGTTCAAGATTGCAGAAGAGGAGAAATTAACAGAAATTCTTACAAAATCTCACCTGTAAAGAGTGTCAAAAACTAGAGGCACTGAAACCATGTAATGCGGTGGATATTGTTTCAGATCGTCCTACATACATCAGAAGAGAGATCGTCCTACATAAGTCATTTTGGCCTTCTGAACACGTTAATATAACATTTCATCTCTCTCTCTCTCTCTCTCTCTCTCTCTCTCTCCAGTCATTACTTCTACAGACACATGGACACTCTATACACAGTACCAGTGCGGTTACCATTGCCAGTGCTGCCGGAGCCGTGTCCTCCCACTTCTACTTTCTTCACAGCACAGATGGTGAGGCGAGCCATTGATAGATTGCACACAGGGAGGGCACATGATCATGATGGTATAGGGGCAGAGCATTTTCTACATGCTAAGGATCATATTGATGGCTTGTTGGCCTTCATGTTCAACAAGGTCATGTGTGAGGGGTTTCCTGAAACTTGGAGTACATCTACTATTGTACCACTACTCAAGTCTGGAGATCCAACCCTACCAATTGACTATCGCACTATCATGATTGGCCATTCATCGGCCAAGTTATATGGATCTATACTTGAGCATGAGTTGAGCAGATGGGCAAAGAGAGAGGGTTTACGAGCTTCAGGGCAGGCTGGATATAGGAGGGGATTCTCTACACTTGATCATATATGCACGCTTAGAGTGATCATTGAGGAGGGCACAGGACATGGCAGAAGGATTTATTGTAGCTTTGGGGATTTCAGCAAAGCCTTTCACACAATCACGAGAGCCAAGTTGATACAACGATATCATCACACTATATGAGACATTTATAGGGAGAGTACGCACAGTAGAGGGTCTTTAGACCCTGTTCACTCTACAGCACCTATTTTTGCATAAGGACAAGAGATGGTGGAGTATGTAAACTCATACATATCTTAGTGTTGTATTTAGTGGACCTACTTTCTCTGTAAGAGGTGCTGCAAAGGCAAGATTGGCGAGGGGATATGCAGCATTAGGAGGACTAGAGAGGATATTTTCAAAGGTACACTTTCAAGAGCCACGCACTAAGTTGTGGCTATTTGACACATTGGCACTTCCACCCAGTGTAACACGGAACGGGCGGAACACAGCCCAAACATTCCAAAACGGTGTTCTGGATGAGGGCTTGTTTCCAAAACGGAGTCAGGAACGAAACGCCGTTCCGAAATGGGGTGTAACCGGAACAATGTTCCGGAACCGGGGGAACAAGACGGAACGTTGGATGGAATGGGAAAAAGTGGGCATTTGGGGGCAAAGAAAGTAGGCTTTTGGGGACAGATTTGGGGCTGTTTGGGGGACATATTTGGTGCAGTTTGAGGCAAGGTTCGGGGGCAGATGTGGGGGCACTTTTGGGGTTATTTAGGATTTTATTTGGGACTAAGCTGAATGGAGGTAATTCAAGCCTTATTTTAGTCAACTGTTCCGGCCCCCCCTCCTCCGCCCCGTTCCAACTTCCCGTCCCGTTCTAGACCCTCCCGTTCCTGTTCCCCGTTCCTGTTCCAAGTAAGTATGCTTCCACCATGCTTTATGGAGTGCAAATATTGGGGCCTAGCCTGTGTTATGTCCCGTTCATAGAAGAGGGGATCTAGCCTAGACGCCGTCGGGATGGGCGTCCAATGTCCGAGCAGACGTAGTGTGAACACGGCCAGTGTGGCCGGCCATTATTATAAAAGGGAGCCCAAGGCCTCATTTGCAATATCGACCCCACTCTCGCAGAGTGCCAGTGGTCAGCCCGCGAGGTTAGGAGTGCACCAGGTAACCTCGAGGAGGTGAGGCCGGGTGGTATGGGACGCTAGGTCTTACAGGTGCACGCCTACGTCCTCGGACATTGGCTCCAGCACGGGGGAGCTGCCGGATGGTGGCTAAGATCGGTGGGTGGTTTGTTCGACGTGTGTCTGTAGGCAGTCCGTGTAGCCGCGAGATCCACTCTCCGCTTTCGTTTCATGGTATCAGAGCCGGCTTGGCTGCACGAAGGACTGTCTGCACACCTACGGGCTGGTTCGAGTCGGATAATAACTGTTTTATGTAATTTTTGATGATATAATTGTTTAATTGATTATTTTCTCTCATGAGCATGCTTGCAGGTGTAAATCAATACTATGCTGCTGATTTTTGATAAAAATCAGCAAATTGGCAGGTGAAACTGTTGAAAATTGGAGGATTACTTATTGATTTTACTGGTTTTCGATGAAAATCAGTAAATTACTCATTAAGTGGCTGATTTTAGATTAAAATTCAGCATGCAGTATCCTCTTTAAGCTTTCTCTGTCATCTCCTTCTCCTCTGTGCGAAGCAAAAAGAGAGAGAGAGAGAGAGAGAGAGAGAGAGAGAGAGAGAGAGAGAGAGAGAGAGAGAGAGAGAGAGCTCTCTCTGTAAGCACAAAGTGGATTTGTTTGTGAGTATGCGAAAGACCTGCTGTAGAGGAAGAGCCAGCGTGGAGGTTTGTTTTTCCAGCGTGTGTGCTTGGTTGGCAGTTCATCACGGGCACGAGCAAGTCATTTTTTCCCAAATCTACACGCGTGCGCTCACTCTCTACCTCCACGCGGCCTCTCTATGGTAGCCCAGCGCTGGATTTCGCTGGAGTCTTTTTTTTTTACGCCCACTTATTTAAGTGACCTCTTTAAAAACATGACCAAGGGACTTTTTTTTAAACTGGCTTGGTCACTTGGGTTTTTTTTTGAAGTATGGTCTGGACACTTCAAATTTTTTAAGCTAAGTGTGAACCCTGCATATTATCAATAAGTCATTTACACAGACTTAAAAGTCTGTAGTGATCTCACTTTTAACTCCTCTGCTCGTCACCTGAGCCCTCCCTCTCTCACCTGCCTGCACTACCGTGCTCCCGCCATCACCTGCTCACCTTCACACGCTCACGCCGATGCGTATGCTACTCACATTTTAACTTTTCGCGACCGAAAAGTACAGAAAAGGCCCAGTTTTGCGTGAAATTTCCAATTTTTCACGCACTTTGCCATGGATTCCTCCAACTCGGATGTGCAGCGTGACGACACACCAGGTAATGTTCAAATTCCATTCACGCATGCTCTCTACACATGGATTACAAGTACTTTCCAGAGTTTCGACCAACGTGTTACAGCTCTGGAAAACTCGAACGTTCAGACGAACCTTCGCTTGGCCTCTCTCGAAGGGGTCGTGCAAGGGCTTAGTTCCCGGCTTACTGCTTTAGAAAATACGGCTCAATCGACGACTACGCGTATTTTCGAGGGCGAAAGCCATCTCCAGTAATTGCGGATGCACATTGCTGCTTTTGGGCGTTCACAGGGTGGTCCGACCGCCACGATTCCGTAAAAAATTACAAATTTCTCAGGGGAAGAGAAGGAGTGTACGGAACTGGCCGTAAATAACTCGTTGCATCAGTGGACTACGTATTTTGATCTCCATGGGAAGCATGATGAACGGAGGATTCAGACGATTCCTCTTTACCTGCGCAGTAAGGCGCTTACCTAGTGGCGCGACATGATAGAGAAGCCTACGACGTGGGCTGATTTTTGTGTGAAATTCAAGAGGGATTTCGCTAAAATGGATCCTTTGAAAGCCTATGCCAAATTGCAGAGTCTTTCGATGAAAACTCTGTCTTTTGATAAGTATGCGACAGTTTTAAGAGGCGCTCACCTTCTGAAAGGTGGATTCTAGGCACGCTGTACACATGTACCTGTTGGGGTTACATGAAGATTACCGTTGGGCCTTAATCAAGGACAAAGCCCCGACTGATGTCGAGGATGCAGTGGCAAAGGCCAGGATGTTCCATTTAATAAATGGAGTGAACTATGAGAAGAAAAGAACTGCAGACCATCAATCCGGTGAGGGCGGTTCGAGAAAGCGACCCCGCTACCATCATAAGTCCAAATCACCGCCGAGATCTTCTCAGGAGAAGAAGACAACCAAAAATGCTTCAGTTGTTGCTGATGCAGTAAAGAAGGGGGCTTGCTTCGGATATGGCCAGACGGGTCACCAAATCAAGGATTGCCCCAAGAAGAAGAAGACACAAAAACCGCAAGGTCGTCCTTCGGTTCAAATTCACGAAATCTCTGGTAACTCTGATGTCATTCAAATTGAAATCCATCATTTAGCGCACAGTTCATGCACTAACTGTACTTTTAGCACCAAAGTGTTTGATAAGCACGATCTTCTCCGTTTCCCCGGGAAGATCAATGGTCACGACGTGACCGTACTCCTTGATAATGGAAGCTCAAACAATTTTGTGGATGCAAAATTGGTGCAGAAACTGAGCTTGCGGACGCGGGACAGTGACCATGAGTATCGCGTGAAGATGGCTCGTGGCGAGGATACGGATGTATGGAATCGGATGATTCCAGATTTGTCGCTCGAGCTAGCTGATTACAAAGAGAACCTGGATTTCTACATCATGCGCCTGGATAGAGCAGATGTTATTTTAGGAATTCCATGGTTTTATGATAAACAAGACTCATTGTATATAGACTATGTACATCACTCTCTTGTTTTTGTTAAGCACGACATGCCTCATGTATCTGTGTCACTTTGTAATCAGAAGTCTGTAAATAATGGTTTTGCAATACCAATTGCTACTACTTTGGAAATGTATAAAGAAATAAAGTCTTCTGATGTTGACTTTTATCGATGTGTACCATCTGCTTGGTTTGATTCATTAGTGCTTGGTACTTTTGTCCTGAATTTCGTAAAAATGTTTCATGTTCTTCTGTTGAACTTGGGAATTCCAACGAATCCAACCTTATCCGAGAAATCATGACTGATTTCGGGGATGTTTTTCCTGATGATCTACCTCCTGGCTTACCGCCTTCGAGAGGAGTAGATCATGGCATTGAGTTGGTGACTGGTAGCCAGCCCTTCTCAAAGCAACCCTATCAATTTAGTAAAACCGAGGAGGACAAGATTCAGCGACAGCTGAAAGATTATCTCGACAGGGTTTTATTCGGCCAAGTAAATCTCCGTGGGAGGCGCCAGTGTTACTTTCTCGAAAGAAGGATAACACTATGCGCTTCTGCGTGGATTACAAAGGGTTGAATAAACTCACTATTGAGAACAAGTATCCGCTCCCACGTATGGACGATTTGATAGATCAGCTCCATGGAGCGTTGTATTTTACGGAGATAGACCTGCGCTCAGGCTATCATCAGATACGGATCAAACTGGAAGATATTCCTAAGACAGGCTTCCATACGCGTTATGGTCACTACGAGTTTTTGGTCTTGCCTTTTGGTTTGACCAATGCTCTAGCTACGTTTCAGCAGATGATGAATGATCTGCTGAGACCATTTTTAGGCAACTTCGTTGTTGTATTTCTCGATGATATCTTGATCTACAGTCGAAGTTTGTATGAGCACCGAGCGCATATATGCACTGTTCTTGAAGTACTGAGAACTGAGAAACTTTACGCCAAGGCTTCTAAGTGTGAATTCTTTAGGAAAGAGCTTCTGTACTTGGGTCACATCATTACTCGCGATGGTATTTGCGTTGACCTTGAAAAGTTGGATAAAGTGCGAAATTGGCCCATTCTGAAGAATGTGCGCCAAGTAAAGTTCTTTTTAGGCTTTACAAGATTCTTTCGCAAATTTATTAAGGATTACTCTAAAGTTGCTGCTCTGCTTATGCAACTCTTAAAAGGAGGGGTGAAAGAGCCGAAGACTTCGGGTCCTCATCGTAAAGGTAATCCCCCTGTTGTCTGGAATGGGCGTCTCGACGAGAGCTTTCGGACACTAAAGCACTTGGTGACTATTGCACCAATATTGCACATTGTAGATCCTAGCAAACCGTTTGTGGTTGAAACGGATGCTAGTGATTATGCTATTGGTGCATCATTATACCAGGATGGAGGTCCTGTTGCGTTTGAAAGTAAGAAGCTTTTTGACGTTGAAATGCGTTATCCAACGTACAAGAAGGAGCTTTATGCTGTAGTCCACGCCTTGAGGAAATGGCGGCACTACTTGTATGGCTCTACGTTTGTTGCATGGACAAATCATCACTCCTTGCGCTATATCTGTGATCAAGGTGATCTCAGAGGCCGGAAGGCTAGATGGGTTGAGCTTATGCAAGAGTTCGACTTTGAGATCCGTTATAGAAAAGGATCCAACAATCAAGTTGCCGATGCGCTCAACAGGATTCCTGAGGTCAATGCCTTGTCTATGGCTGAAATCTTGACGGATTTCTATCTCTCTCTGCGAGGGCTATGTCGTTCCGATGGCCACTTTGGCAAGATATGGAACGAGGTCGAAGCGGGGCATGACTCGCGTACAGGCTTGGGTGATCCGGAGACCCAAGTGAGTCGTGCTGGAGAGACGAGACAGCGACAATACTCCATTAGAGGTGGACTATTGTTCAGAAATGGTAAAGTCTGCGTGCCGGAATCGATGAGATTCGACAAAGGATTTTGTGCGAATGCCACGATGTTCCTAGCGCTGGGCACCTAGGGATCCAAAGAACTTTGGCTTTGGTCAAGCGATATTTCTATTGGCCAAGAATGCACTCTTACATAGAGAGCTATGTGAAGAGATGCGCTCAGTGTCAGGTCAATAAGGCAGAGCGCCTTAGGAAAGCTGGCCTGCTACACCCATTGGAAATCCCAAATGCCAAGTGGCAAAGTATTTCCATGGACTTCATCGTTGGTTTGCCAAATACTAGTCGGGGCAATGAAGCTATTTGGGTTGCGGTCGATAGACTCACAAAAATGGCGAAGTTTATACCAACAAAGTCAACAGTAAAAAGCCATGAGTTGGCGGTTTTATTTATCGATCAGCTTTATAAGCTGTATGGTCTGCCAGAGGATATCGTCAGTGATCGAGATACTTAGTTCACTGGCCGATTTTGACGAGATGTGTTTGCTCATCTTTAGACGAAGTTAAGTATGTCGTCTTCTGACCATCCTGAGTCCGACGGACAAACTGAGAGGATGAATCAGACATTAGAGGACATGTTGAGAGCGTATGTCTCTCATAGGCAGTCTGATTGGGAAAGGTATCTTCCACAGTTAGAGTTTGCCTATAATAGTAACAAGCATTCTGCTATTGGTTTTAGCCCGTTCATGCTGATGTATGGATTTGAGCATAAATCCTCAATTGCTATTGGCTTAGAGAAAGTCAAGAAATGCCAAGCTCGTGATTTCCTGAATGATATGCAAGAAATGCTCGAATTGGCTAAGGATACTATAAGAACGGCTCGTGATCGAGTCACTACTTATGCTAATCAAAAGAGATCTCCAAGGACTCTAGATGTGGGACAATGGGTCTATCTGAAGATACCTAAGGATTCCAAGACTATGCGAACAGGAAAGCATTATAATCTTTCAACTAGATATTGTGGTCCAGTCTTGATCACAAAGAAAATTAGCCAAGTTGCCTATAAACTGGCTCTTCCTTCGGATGTTAGTGTACATCCAGTGTTCCATGTCAGCCGTCTTAAAGTGAAATTGGGCGAAACCGACGTTGTTGTGCCTATCGAGGAAAATGTATGGCAAGATATGCAAAGTAAGTATATTCCTCGAGCACCAGAAGCAGTTTTAGATCATCGTACCCGTCATTCGCGTCAAAAGGCTTATGACGAGTACTTAATTAAATGGAAGGGTCAATCTGAAAGGTTTGCTACTTGGGAACCAGTTAGAGCTTTGAAAGCTCAGTATCCCCACTTCATTGATGAGGACATCAATGGTTCTTAAGGGGGGAAGTATGTTATGTCCCGCTCATAGGAGAGGAGATCTAGCCCAGACGCTGTCGGGATGGGCGTCCAGTGTCTGATCAAACGTAGTGTGAACACGGCCAGTGTGGCCGGCCATTATTATAAAAGGGAGGCCAAGGCCTCATTTGCACTTATCGACCCCCACTGGCAGAGTGCTAGTGGTCAGCCCGCGAGGCTAGGAGTCTACCAGGTCACCTCGAGGAGGTGAGGCCGGGTGGTATACGACGCTCGGTCTTACAGGTGCACACCTACGTCCTTGGACGCTGGCCCCACCAAGGGTGAGCTACCGGATGGTGGCTGAGATCGGGTGGTTTGTCCGACTTGTGTCTGTAGGCGGTCCATGTAGCCGGGAGATCCACTCTCCGCTTTCGTTTCAGCCTGGATCATAATAGTGTTGGAATTAGGGTTGCAGGGAAACGCGCACAGCTTGGAGAAGACGAAGGAAGCTCAAGGCACACAACAGAGAGTGTATTACTTAGTGTGCAATGGAAAGATAGATAGCCCTAGAGTGATGGGCGTCTGTACAATGAACAGGGGAAAAACCTCCTAAAGAGGGAAAAAATGCCCCGGCGGTCCTAGTGTGTTCACACACATCACTACCACATGTATATGGTAACAAATCCCCCCTGGAGGTGATGCGGTGAACGAGGGTTGTCACGAAGAGTATAGGGAAATGCCATGCCCTGAGGACAGGATCAGTCCACAAAGGGGAGCAAGCCCAAAGCTTTACGGAAAGCTTCGAACTTCTCATGAGACAATGAATTTGTGAAAAGATCTGCAAGGTTGTCCTGTGTTGGCACATACACCAAGTTGATCTCTCGTGCTGAGAGACTCTCCCTGACATAGTGGTAATGCACCTCAATGTGCTTTGTGTGAGCATGAAAAACTGGGTTCCTCGCAACTGCCAATGCGCTCTGACTGTCACTGTAGATGATGTTGGCAATGTCTTGTCCAACACTTAAATCAGCCATAAGGCGTCTGAGCCATACACACTCAACCGTAGCTGTCCACATATGAGTGAATATGCAGACGCAGCTTTTCAATAATGGGAGTAACACACTCTGAGTGGCTAGGACATGCCAACCCTGCCTCTGTTGTGTAGTGTGTTCTTTATCTTGTGAGTTTCTAGTAAGCCCCTCCTGTGATAAATCCACTTCTCTGAGCATTTCCTCAGAAGTATCATAGAATACTGCTTGAGAGTTGGCCGTTCTGGCATTAAAGTCTCCTAAGAGAACGATGTCTCCATCTCTAGAGAACTCCCAGATGTCATTATTCAATATGGAGAAAGGGGACTGTCCTTTAGGTGAGGAATAGACTGATGTACTTGGAGGGAAGTAGCATATAGCGATATATAGAAATCTACCTGTCTCGGCTCTCATTCTCACCCACATATACCTTGCTTGTTCATCTTTCCTGATAATCTGTAGTAGTGGTCTCAGCTCCTCTTTAAATAAGACTGCTACTCCTCCTGAACCCCGGCTACCTCGTAGAGATCTCGTCTGGTCGACCAGCTGTTTCCCATAAATACCCCTTCACATGTGGCATAAGCTGTCCCGGTATCTGGTGTGTCTTTGAGTAGAAAACTATGTCTCTGTCCCTAAAGCTGTCTTCAAAGGCACCTACATCTAGCCTATATGATCCATTACAATTCCACGCCGCTATCCGGAGCGTCGCCCCGCACAGAGAGAGAGAGAGAGAGAGAGAGAGAGAGAGAGAGAGAGAGAGAGAGAGAGAGAGAGAGAGAGAAATGAAATGTTATATTAAACGTCTTCAAAAGGCCAAAATGATCTATGAGACCAAACTCATACAATCTTGGTGGATCTAATAGAGTGTCTCGGTACAAAATAAAGTGACAAAAGTAAAATCATCATCATCATCATCAATGCCCGAGGATGGCCGGCATCGGGCGCTATCCGAGAAAGTATTGCATTGGTCACTGAAGAGCATCATCAATGTCCGCTTCTGTAAATAGTTGTATTGGATGCCTTCCATGTCGTGCTAGAATAGTCCTGATTCTCCATTGATGTCGTGGTCATCCTCATAGAGAGCTCACGGCCACGTCAGTCTGTACCTCCTATCGATGCGAATGTCCCTCCAGTAGTACAGGGCTTTATGAGTGGGCAGCTTGAGGATGATGCATTCAGGACTCAGTTAGTTGCCACGGTGAATGTCTTTTCGCAACTGGTGCAAAATCCAGGTTTATGGAGTTCTTGCAAGCGCCACTAGTGCAACAGCAAAATAGGCAACCTACACCGCGTACGGAGCTTGTCGAGGCTCAAGCCCAAGTACTTCATGCGACTCAGCAGGATAGAGAACACTCGCATGTTGCGGAGTCAGGGGCTCCAAAACAGGTTCCTCTCATGCTTGAACAGGTGGCTAGAACACCTATTCCACAGGTTATGCCTACTACAGTGCCCATGTTGCAGACTATTCCGTATGACAATTTGGGGGCACTGGAGAAGCCGAAAGCTTACAAAGAAGGTGGTGCAGCTGTAAAGTTCAGCACTTTTAGTGGCTTCGAGGATAAGGCAAAGGCTCTCACTTTCCTCCAGCTGTTTGATACAGCTTATGCAGGAGGAAATTTTACAGAGGCCTGAATATGGGAGACATCTCATGGAGACGGAAACTACACATGGTTTGGCCATACTTAATGGTCTAGAGAATTTCCTTTATCTGGGGGATTCACATGCTTCCCGCACAGGCATGGGGCCAGTACAGTGGATTATGTCATGACTTCACCAAGCTTTATTTCTAGTATCGAGGACTTTAAGGTGGGACCCAGACCGGTTGGGATTGCAGTGGATCATGCTCTCTTGACCTTATCAATCTCCTTCCAATACAATGCCTCTCAAGTACAAAGGAAGAAGACACACACAAGATATACTCTCACGCCAGAGCTGATTCAGTCTATGTGGAACAGATCTATAATAGGATGTGGGCAGCCGAGCCACTATATACTGTAGAGGAGATTACTTCTCAGCTAACAGAGATACTACATGGAGCAGCACAAGAGGCATACCCACATACTCAGCCTCATCAGAAGAGAGGATCTGGGAACATGCCTCAAAACAGTTGGTACGACGAGGAATGCAGAGAGACGAGACCCCAGGTCCAGAAAGAGCTTACACTTGGGATCATCACATATAAGCAATCTTGGATTGCTCTTCGGCGTATAGTACGTCGCAAGAAAAGGGCATTTTTAGCCAAACTGGAGAAGGATTTATATCATCTCTCTTTGAGTTAGGACTCACATGAGGCCTTGCGTTTATTTCACGAACACTCATCGCCTCCGACAATTACTTCTCCTGAGATTTGGGGTCAATATGTAACATCATTATATACGGTATCTGGACAGCCTCCATTACCAGATCCGCTAGAGCCATGCCCTGCTACTAGTACTTTCTTTACTGCGGAAATGGTGGAAAAAGCCATTGATAAGATGAAGACAAGAAGAGCATATGATCATGAGGGTTTAGTAGCAGAACATCTGATCCATGCAAGGGATCTACTTTCAGAAGTCCTTGCTCGTCTGTTTAATCAGGTCATGTGTGAAGGATTACCTGAATCTTGGAAATTATCTACTATCGTACCTATTTTCAAGTCAGGGGATCCTATGATACCCGGGAATTACCGTACCATTATGGTGGGTCACACATTGACCCGACTGTACCCATCCATTCTGGAACAAAAATTGAGTAGATGGGCAGAGAATGAAGGCATAAGGGCAACAGGACAAGCTGGATTCAGGAGGGGTTATTCCACTTTAGATCACATTCTTACGCTTAGAGCCATTATTGAGGAAGGAAGAGCAAGCAGGAGAAGGATGTATTGTTGCTTTGTGGATTTTCGGAAAGCTTTTGATACAGTACCAAGGGCCAGATTGCTGCGTAGAATGCAAGAGTTAGGGGTCCCCAAAGAGATTATCTGGGGGATCATGGCCTTATACGGGTCAGTAACTGGTTATGTACGTACTCCAGAAGGGGATTCCGACATTGTTCATTCCACCGTTGGAGTAAAGCAGGGATGCCCACTGTCCCCTACTTTATTTGGTATGTATATAGATGAGGTATCAGATTACATTGATAGAGAGGGTGACAGAGGTGCTCAACTTGCAGGGTCATGGATCCCTTTGTTGTTGTATGCAGATGATATTGTATTGTGGCAGAATCACCAGATGGAATGCAGAGGCAGTTAGATGCATTACATAAATTCGCGGAGGACAGCGGACTGTCGGTAAATTTGGGTAAAACCAAAGTTATGTTGTTTAACACCACACCGCAGTGGGTTAGGAGATCGGCACCTACATTTGCATATGGCCAGGATACAATAGATCTAGTACACAGATGCATACACATACCTTGGTGTGGTATTTACAGGACCGAAGTTTACTCTTAAGAAAGCAGCGGATGCTAGATTGTCCAGAGCCTCTGCGGCCTTGGGAGGGTTGGAGAGGATGTGTTCACAAGTGTAGTTTCAGGAACCACGAACAAAACTTTGGCTCTTTGATACTGTGGTGGCTTCGGCTATGCTTTATGGGGTCCAGATTTGGGGACCATTTGTGGATCAGGATAATTGGAAGTCAATGGAGAGACCTTTGGTATCTATGATTTCCCGAATGATTAGAGCCAAGGCCTCCGTACCACATGCGATTACCCGAGCGGAACTAGCTGCCCCTCCGATAGAAATTGAAGCTCTTACCAGATCAGTGTTCTTTATACATGGTTTATGGGATACAAATAATTGCCGATATACTAGATTGGCCCTCGAATCCTCTCGACAGTTAGAAATGCAAGGATATCGATACATCATGCTGGTATGCGCAACTGTCCTCGTGGTTTCAGAGACACGGGTTCAGTATGGAAAGATTACCCCCCTTCCAATACTCTCTTGAGGCTCCATCACTGGCAATCACACGAACGGAGATTAATAAAATCATCCGCCAGGATCTTATACAGTTGGACACTAAGAGGACATGGGTAGACCCTACACAAGAATTGGGCACGAAGATGGCCGACTACAAAGAAAAATTCCTACAGCTACCTGAAGATGGTTTTGTGATTCGCCTGAGCTACATGGATACCCACCTGTCTCATGGTTTGAGATGTGCTATTGGTCAGATTCGTACATCCTCACACCAGCTGGAAATTGAATTTGGCAGATTTAGGGGAATCCCACCTGAGAGCAGAATTTGCAAGTTATGCAGAATGGAGCCGGAGACAGAATTACACTACATATGCCACTGCACCGTATACTATGAGATACGTGGGCATTTCCATTGCCTATTTAAAGAAGGCTTTGGACCTCTAGATAGAGTCATGCAATACCAAGATCAAAGGTGCTTAGGCCTGTACCTACTAGAACTACATCGGCACAGGGATAATCTAATGAGAAGACAAAGAGCACTACAGCCTCAGAGGCAGATCACAGATTTCTTTGGATCGAGAGAAGCATGAATGGAAGGAGAAGCAAGAGGCCAGCAGCGAGCACAAAGGAGTACCCACATTCATACCAAAGGCACCCTCATTGACAGGGCGATTGAGCTTAGGAAATCGAGACGACCACGACCGAGATAGACTACAACAAAGGATTAGAAGCATTCTAGCCAGACACCCAGAATGCTCCTAAGAAGTTTATCTAATACTTTGTATTTAGTTTTTCGCATTTATTTTCACACTCACACTTTTCAGACATTGTAACAGACTCACCACTTTTGTATCAGTTTGGTCTTATAGGTCACTCTGGCCTTTTGAGGACGTTAATATAACATTTCATTTTATTTCTCTCTCTCTCTCTCTCTCTCTCTCTCTCTCTCTCAGATGACTTCATGGTTTCAGACGCATGGCTTCACCATGGACAGGTTGCCCCCTTTCCAGTATTCTCTTCAGGCACCCTCGCTGTCTCTTACACGGGTGGAGATCACTAGACTCATTCGTCAGGACCTGATCCAGCTCGACACCAGGAGGACATGGATAGAGCCGCCTCAGGAGTTGAGCACGAAGATGGCTTTCTATAGAGAGCATCTTCTCCACCTCACAGGAGATGGGTTTGTGATTCGACCCAGCTACATGGACACACATATGTCTCATGGTTTGCGTTGTGCCATTGGTCAGATACGCACATCCTCACATCAGCTCGAGATTGAGACTGGTAGATTCAGAGGGATACCAGCAGACAGCAGGATATGCCGATTATGCCAGAGAGAGCCAGAGACAGAGTTGCACTACATATGTCATTGCACAGTGTTCTATGAGATACGGGGGCGTTTCCACTGCTTATTCAGAGAGGGTTTTGGTCCTCTATCTAGGATCATGAGTTATGAGGATCAGAGATGTCTTGGACTATATCTACTTGAGTTACACAGGTATAGAGACACTTTACTGGGGAGAGCTAGAGAGAGGCAGTCCCAGAGACACATTACAGATTTCTTTTCACTAGATATGGGACAGCCAGAGGAGCAGCCACCACTGCAGAGCTCGTCCCACACTCATTCGACCACTACTGGCACTCTCATCGACCGAGCATTGGAGCTACAGAGATACAGACGACCGCGACTGAGGAGAGGAGCTACACAGCATCGACGGAGACTACAACAGAAGATTCGAGCCATACTCTCTCGACATCCAGAGTGCAGATAAGGATGGATCCTCACCATTTCTTCCATCTTTGTTTCACACACTGTTACATCCAGTTTACCGGGTACCTATTGTATCAGCTGCTACACCCACGTAGTTTTAGATTGTAGTAGTAGTAGTAGTATTTTGTTCCACTTCTAGTTCTTTTCTAGTTCTTTTGTACCCAGACATGGTATTAGATTCACTATTTTGTAACTGATTGGTCTCATAGGTCATTTTGGCCTTTTGAAGACGTTAATATAACATTTCATTTCATTTCTCTCTCTCTCTCTCTCTCTCTCTCTCTCTCTCTCTCTCTCTCTCTCTCTCTCTCGTATTCTCCCCATTGCTCTATGCTTTTGCATCGTCCACTTTGACAAGATACTCACCTACAAGGAAGCTATTAAAGATGAGCTCACCAAGAAGATAGCAGGGAGCATTGAAAAGAAACTCGATGTGAAGAACGAATGGGTCGAAGATGTAAAGAAGAACCTCAAGCAAGAGGCAAGATAGGAGGCCGAAAAGTGGATTGAAGTGGCCAAGAAAGAGAAGGCTAAGAAGCCTACGCCCACCCCAGCTATTATTAGGATGACATTGGAGGAAGAGCAAAGATTGGATGTAGGAGCCTTTGAGGACAGTTTCATTAGAAGGGACATTGTATTTTACTCAGAGACGCATCAAGCACCTGGATAGAGTTTACCACATATTAGTAGATATAGATGGGAGGTGGCCAGTAGGGAGGAGACGCGATCAGAGCTCAGGGGACGAGGCATAGAGGAACCATGGCGCCCTCTTCATACGCTTACAGGGCCTGACAGGCTATAAGGGGAAGTACATATTATGGCTCCAGACCCAGATAAGAAAGTGCTTGCTATCGCACCGATAGGAATGAATGTTCCATGTGCACAATGATGCGTCAAAGTTTGTTTAGGATGCAAGAGACTAGCATTGTTGTTTTCATATCTCATAAGTAATGTACTTCACTACCACGTCCACGCATGCAAAAGAATGGGAGAGGAAGGGATACTTTGGAGGTAGGCATCCACGTGGGAGCTTGTAGATTTTTTTTAAGGACATGATGTGTTTTGATGATATATATCTCTCTCCAAAAACAAAATCTAATCACACCTGAATGAATAATTTCTGTGAATTGTTTTGTCCCTTGATGACGACATCGTCTGTCACATATATTGACATTGACTGATAACTATGAAGTCAGTTGCGCAAGATTTTGGCACAAGTTTATTATGTTCTCCAAGAACAAGAAACACCTATAAAGTCAAAGGTGAATGCAAGGTAACTTACGCAACAATAAGCATCTCAAGGGTCATAACTCCTAACATTCTGCTGCCAAAAGAGTCCACAATCAGTGAGCAAATTTGATAAACAAACAATAAGCAAGAGATGGGGATTTCTTTCCCAGGGGCTTTACACCGTGATGCACACACTTCAGTAAACTCACTCACCAGAATCGAGCCAATTCCAGAGGTTTGAAGCCTCAAGTGATATGCACACTCTCTAAGGGCTCATGAGTGAGAAAGCGAGGAAATGTTGCTTCATGCATTTAAAAAATACATTAAAATATTCCATAAAATGCATGGCCCACAAAGCGGACTGTGGTCTCTAGATACATTAAGATACAGCTAAAGGGCACTACCTTTTCCAGAAATATTCAGTGCATACAATAAGTTAAGGCAGGAAATATTCCCCTTCCAATAATTTCCACAACAATGAATTTTCCTTTGATATCTCTCTTAACAACAGAAAGTGGCAGCTTGTCAGCATCACAATAATCTGATTGTTTGAAACCCCAGCATAAGCCTGATGATATTCTTTGGGCATTAAAGAGGAGCCAGCTTGCACATGATCTTTGTGTTATGCAGCAGGCAAGACATCTGACTATTTATGCCATGTATTATAGGAGAATCAATCTTACAACGCAATCAGGAAGCTAGAAACAGCACTTGTATGAGGAATCACCTTCAAGCACTTGATATTTGTATATACTTGCTCACTTCCACGTGATAAAGAGAAATACTCTACCGACCGTTCATATGCATGCCATGGTGGCAAAAGACTGAGAAATCGATCCCCAGGATCAGGTTGCACAACCTCCCATAGATGAACAACCTACAACCATCATGTCAAATTAAAACTTCCTTCATAGAAAAGAACAACTCCGAACAATTCACAAATACTATACTAATGAGTTGTTACCTGATGAAGTAAGTTTGAATGAGTAAGCATTACCCCTTTAGGATTTCCCGTAGTACCACTGGTATAAACAATTGTAGCTACATCATCTGGTTGTATCTCAAGATATTGAGTTTCTTGAACTGCAAGAGAAGGAAATTTCTTGATGATATCACCCATGAATTCAGGAAAGCCCAAATTCACATTTAAAATAAAGTGCAAGTTTTTAACTCATAGTAGTCATCCACAAAACAATATCAGCTCCATCATGCATAATATTGACTAAATACTACAACATCCCCACTACCATCATCAGAGCCCAATGCTGATGTTAATAATCTCAGGAGTACTTCCATGGAGACAGTGCACGTACCACCTTCATTTGCAGCAGTGCAGGTAGCCTTTGCTTGCTGACCGATAGACAGAAATTCTTCATATGTATGGATTGGGAATGGAGAGCCAACATCACCGGAAAAGAAATTTTCACACCATAGAAGAACTACAAACTTTGGAGCTTGCAATGCATTGAAAGAAGGTAGCAGTTTATCCCAAAGTTCTTTACTGTCTACAATAAGGGCAACACTGCAGTACCACAAAAGCTAAAAAGCGTGACTTTTATAACGAAAACAAGAAATTATTACATTCATCTTTGAACAAGAATGCCCTCACATTACTCACTCCAGAAATCCTCAGTAAACACACACGAGAAGATTAATAAACAGTCATGAGAACACAAATGAGATTGCTTTCAGTTGCAGATTTCAGAGGCATCACATTACGATGAACTGAAAAACCTTTTCTATAACCTGATTGGGAATTAGCAACCAAAGCCAGAAGGTTGGACAGTAAGGAAAAAATAGCAAAAGACACCATCACATCTATCTAGTGCTAGTCTCTTCCACATCCCAGGTAACCCTTATAACACTAAAGACCTGTTTCGTACTCTTGATCCAAAGCGTGTTGTGTGTATTGATGGGACTCTAGGACTTGAAGCTTCTGTGACGTTGGTAACAAGATCGGTTAGGTGACATGATTGATTAGCATAGTGACATGTAGCACTTTCTATGCTTTGTTTTTTTTGAAAAAAAGATCCTTCTATTAGTTAACGAAACTGCCCATAGGGCTATAACCACCTCTACTAGAGAGGGCAACAGCAATCATAAGGGGAGACTCTCCCAATGAAAAAACAGCATATGTACAATGAGGCTAAATCAGGGGATAGGATAAGGGAAGCGCCACACGGGTGGACGATAGTGCCATCTGAGCCCACCCTGGACCATGGTGAAGAAAGGCTCAGGGTGCCACAGTCGAAGGAAAGCCTCTCCATGCTCCCATATGTGGTGGGAGCTGCCCTGGAGTCTATCGAACTGTCCCCTGAGAGTATGGATCAACTCTAGCCAAAGATCTCGAACTGTCTCTGCCGGTGGTACAGGGCGAGTCTCGAAGATGCGGAAGCAGCAGGCCCGCCAGATGAACCAGAGTGTCAGGCTGCACATGAGCTCCCAATACTCCTCTCTCTCAATGCACCACTCTTGTGGAGTAAGCTCTCTAGCAGGCTGGAGTGTAGGTCGACCCCCTGGATCACTACCATCCTGCTGGTGGAGGATAGCTCAAATTGTAGTGCTGGGCCCGTGAGAGTTGACCAAGTAGCTGCCCCCCAAGTGTATTGTTGTGCTGTGGAAAAAGCTGGCATCAGCCGAAGGACACGAAGCCAAACCTGTTGTGCCTTTGGACAGTCCCAAAGACAATGACGCTAACTCTCCACAGGGTGGCCACAAGTTGTGCATGCTGCCGAGAGACCACTATGTGCAAGCCAGCTCCCCACTATTGTAGCTCTATGTGCAACCAGCCACTGGAACAAAGTGACTTGCCGCGGCTGTTTGGCGTCCCACAACGTCGCCTACAAAGCTAACAAGAACTCAGTTGTGAGATCTCCTCCTGCCAATGAGGTGTTGCAGTAGGACGAGCCTCTCTCCGTCCTGCCAGTATGTCACGTCCCAGTCAAACAGTGTACTGAAAGAACGGGACACCTGGATGGTCGGCTGAGGCGAAAGGGTCCCGCCAAAACCACTCTCCGGGATCCTACTACACACGTGCCAGTGGACAGCTCTCCCAAGCCCACAGCCTCCAGTGGCCATTCTCAAGAGCTGCTGGGTCAGGATCGATGACACAAGTCCTCCCACAGATGCCCACAACTCGGATCCTCTAAAAACAGCACTCTGCAGCTTGTGGGGCCTTAGCTGAAACTCGGTGTAAACGACCCTCACCCTGTAGCTCGAAAAACAGGGAAGGTACAGTCTCTGAACAAGCCCAAATTGCGATGAGGACCTCCAGTCACGTGAAGGCCCCCATCCATTTGGGCGCTGCTGACTCGAGAGGTGTGAGCCACTCAGCTGATACTACCTCTGTGATGTCCTGACACATGCTCTGCACCCCTCTCATGCCATGTAGCTAAATGCTCTGAAGCTCCTCTAACAAGCCTGAGAATTGTAGCCAATCACCTAAGGTGTGTGCTAGACCCTCCGCCATGGGACCCCAAGAAACATGAGGCCTACTACCAACCAAGTGGCCTTTGTGAGTGCTAACCATGGGGTTCCAAACAAGGGACTGTCACAGACGCTCCTCCGTGCAAGTAGGCTGGTGCTGCTCTAGGCCTCTCCTCAACTGCTCCCAGGAGCGAAGCAGACTCAAAGCAAAACGGTCCTCCAGTCTCCAGCTTAGGCCAACTCTGCGCATCTCTGGATAATCTATCTGGTCGAACGCCTCCAAGGGCCTCCAGCCTGGGGCACTCTAGCACTAAGCCGCTGAAGCAAAAACTCCTTCCAGGACTCCTCTGACAAAAAATTTCCCAAGGAGGGCTCTACTCTGCTGTGCTGGGTCTATGATCCCCAACCCCCCCCCAAGAACAAGGAAGAGTGATGAATCATGACTTGCCAAGCCACTTTGGCCTGGGCTATCTGAGTGTCGCGCCTTGACCATAGGAAATACCTGGCTGATGCAGGAACTCGAAAAGATACAAGAAGTTGTGATGTACCACAATGCACATAATAGCCAACAACACCTGGTTGGCCACTACAACTCTGCCTGCCAGAGAAAGTCGTGCGGAGCTCCAGTGTTACAGCTTCCTCCTTATGGATAGGAGGAGGGGAGCAATATGCTTCTCAGGAGACAAGTCCAAACTAACCTGGAAGCCCAAGTATCGAATTGTAATCCCTGGAGGAATCCATTTGAAACCCTCACCTGGCAACGAATCCGGCATAGAAGCACTACCAACCGAGAAAGCCACTGTCTTTCTCCAGTTGATCAGTGCGCCCGATGCACAACAAAAGGTCTCAAGAGCCTGCTCACACCTGTGAAGGTTGGCCTCCTGGCCCTCCAAGAACAAAGCTGAGTCGTCTGCAAACTCGGCATCCAGTAGCTTGCCGCCCCGAATAGGGAGCGCTAAGCCACGTAGAACAACCTCCTTTGAAACCAAAAATCTGCTCATTGCCTCAGCATAGAACAGAAAGAGGAAGGGGAAAAGAGGGCAGCCCAGTCTGACCAAACGTCTGAGCGTGAAGCGATCTCCTGTACCACCTGCCAACAGTACCTGACTGTGTGCTCGTCTGTAAAGAGATGACACACCTCTGATCCAGGCATCAGAGAAGCCCATCTTGCGTAGAGTGCCAAAAAGTGCCACTCAACTCTATCATAGGCCTTCTAAAAATCGAGAAGAAGTATCACCAGATCCTCAGCACGGAGGCAAGCGAGGGCAGACGCCTCCCAAAACGTAACGATGTTGTCAAGGATACTATGCTCCTTGACAAGACCTGTCTGTGTCCCATGTATAATGCTCTCTAGAAGCGGTTGAATCCTCAAACTCAGAACCTTGGCAAGAATTTTGTAGGCTGAGTTGAGGATGGTGATGGGCTGCCACTGTCGAATCTCATCCAAGGAGCCACCCTCCTTGGGAATGAGGTAAATCAGACCCTCACTCATGCTCTCAGGCATCTCTTCTGTGTCCAGGATGTACTGAAAAGCACTACAGAGATCTGAACCAAGTAAGTCCCAATACTCTAAGAAAAAGCTGGGAGTCAAACCATCCTCACCTGGACAGCTACCACGGGGAAGTGCTTTGAGGGCTGCATGGAGCTCGTCTAGCTGAAGAGGCAGTGCAAGCCTCCGGCGCATCTCCTCAGTCACAAGACAAGGCATCTCTGTCCAAACCTGCTCTCTGCATGCATCCTGACGCTCTAGCTGAGGCTCTGCTGACAGCAGGTCGCGGTAAAAGTTAGTAGAAACTACTCCCATGTCCTCTGGCTCTGAAGCAATTGACCAGTCTGGCCTTCTTAACTGGCTGACCCATGGCATGCGTATATCGGAGTCCACTGTCTCAAAGAAAGCCCCTGTCACTCTGTCACCAACCTAGGTCCATTGAGATGTCCGTTGATGGAAAGCAAACTCATGGCGCCTCTCCTCTTTGTCGGTAAGCTCCTGGCGAGCCTGCTGCAACTCTCCAACCAAGGACTGTTTGGATGCTGCTCCTGCATCCTCTGCAAGGAAGCAACGCCCCGTCGAACCGCTGCTCTTCCTCTCTGGCTGAAGCCAAGCGGGCCATGGACTCCTGAACTAATAGACGACTAAGCTGAGCAAGTCCATAGGCCACTCTGTGAGCAGGAGAGTCCTAAAACCGGCCCATAGGGCGGTGGACTTTGGCTTTCACCCGAAATTCTTTACTTTACTTTAGACACACATACAAAGCACTTTGCAAAGAGAACCTGCGACGACGAGAATTAACACTTATGCACACACACTGCTCGGAAGCCAGAATGCTCCGAGCAGACGCCGACAACCTGTAGGGCCCCAAAATTGGCGCCCCTTTCGGTATTTCTTTATTATCTTTCACGAATGAGGAATAGACTACAAAAACCAGAGTCCTTGAGACCTTTACGTGTATCCAGCAAGATGGTACCTGTGCAGGCAGAATATTGGCAGCATAACGACCCCAAAGCTTGCCTTGGACAATTTCCCAAGCTCTGACTCGTTTCCAATAGCATAAACCCCGTGTTCCCTGCACAAAAACAGTAATTACAGTGTGCTGTAATTACTGGTCTTCTCTCCGTTTTCAGCCTTAAACAGCCCCCAAACTGTCTTCTAGAAGTGGGGCACTGTTCCCAATGCTCCCGACATCATGGCGTCTGCAAAACAGTCCAAATTCAGTGTGTACACAGCACTGAAAACGCACCTGTGTGGTGAGGTTATCACCCTCACCGGTGTCTGCTTTGGTGTAGCAATTAGCTACAACCGTTCCTGTTCAGACAGGCTCTTGCCTCGGCACAGAAGCCTAAATCTCCACAGCTGTACATTGGTCAAATGAGAAGCCCACTTGAGGGGCATAACATGACTGCTCGTAGGGGAGAGAGAGAGCAGTGCGTAGCGTGCAGGGCATCACTCCTGGCACCACACTGTCCATAAGAGGGTAAGCAAGCATTCCATAGCTCTTGTACCTACTGCAATCCACTTAGCTGCTGAAAATTGCACCCCCTTTCTCTTGTAGGCTCGCCCCATCTCTCCCAAACATGGCAAATCGCTCACACAGTGACACCTCACCTAGTTTCCGACTTTGGCCAACTTGGCTAAAAATATCTCAACTTGTGCATCAATTGACTTGGCAGCAGGGCAATAAAATGTTCCCCTTGTCATTCCAGAGCTAATGACGCGAACACATTTTTAGGTCCAAAATAGCAGTTCCCTAAATTTTAGGAGATGCTTCCATGGCACTCACACTGGTCATCTGACCATCAACACCACTGGACCACATCCAAAAATGCAATGTAGGCCAGCTATCAGGTGATTTACATTTGTAGCCCCACCGTGGCTAACCTTAGTCCATTTGTCCAACTTTAGTGCTCACTGGCCGTCCGGCCTAAACTCTCATTGTCCGCCTCATACCATGCAACTCGGGCATTGGCATTTCCAGAGGGGTGCTTTAAAACAAGTCAAATAAAATTCCCCCAACAAGAAATCAACAAGTAAAGTTGCCACAGACTCGTGACATACCCCCCTCTTGAAATCGAGAACGTCCTCATTTGCATGAATGTCAACCCTTTAGTGTGTACAGCACTTTGTCGACACACGTATTACGGCTGTCAACCTTTTCGTGTGCACACTTTGTCGACATGCGTACGAGTCAAACATGCTCATAGTTAATACTCTTGTGTATTCAACACTTGTTAGCTCATGTATGGTCTACCTGTGAGACTGTTCCATTGACATAGTGGATAGCTTTCACACTGTGCCACTGGCTTTAATAGAGTCCATAACTTTTAGTACACTTCGAATCCTTTCAAGCATAATAAACCAGCAGTTTAAAAATGCGTCAGCATGTACTCATTAGAAGCAATAACTGTACTCTTGACAACTAACTGGACATACTTACTTCCATAGCACTGAACAAACTTTTGGACAAAACTTTTATTTCCCAAGGGCAATTGCCAAGCAGGGTACACTTCTATTGCACTAAATCCATAGATACATGAGAAGTGCTAGCTCCCGGATCACCCCCCTCTAGCGCAAGTCTCTTTCCTTTTGACCTTTGCTCTAGTTGAGTTGGAGAATACGTAGGTGGTAAACCAAAGGCGTCAAGGTAAAGCTGCAATACATTTGGTGACTCCAACAATTCACTCTCTTCCATCCACTTTGCATCCATAGGTGGATAGTTCTTGAACTTCACCAAATATCGCTTTGTAACCTTGTTTTTGACTTTTCTTTCCTTGTGTGCCATGATCTGTTCTGGGAACAAAATTTCATCAAGCTCTTCAATATCCTCTCCACATCACCAATAAATGGTCTGAGAAGACACATAAAAAGCATTGTGAATCTTCCAGTTCTCAGGCAATTTCAGCCTATAAGACGTCACTGATCTTCTTTGTTACTTGAAAAGGCCCATAGTAACGCATACTAAGCTTTGTAAAGAGACTTTCTTTACCTTTTCGCTTCTTTAAGCATGCCTTTTCAAACTGCAACAGTACCCAATCACCAAGTGAAAACAGCAATTCACGACGGTGGAGATCAGCAGCTTCCTTTTGCTTTGCTTGTGTCCTTTCAAGGGCATGCTTTATCTTCTAGTACATTTCATTCATATTCTGTACATATTGATCTTCCTGAAAGATCTTTTCCTTGGTATGCAAAATGGGAGGAACTTTCACATGACCTTCGACAATTTCAAAAGGTGCTTTGCCTGTTGAAGAATGCACTGTATTATTGTACGCATACTCAACCAACGGCAAATACTGCTCCCACTTCGCCTTGTGTTCTGACACATAACACTTAAGCAGATCCAAGACAGTAGAATTTTCCTCCTCTGACTGCCCATCTTTCTGTGGATGAAATGACGATGAGAACTTAAGCGTAGTGCCCATATTCTCAAATATGCCTCTCCAGAATAGACTTGTCATCCGTGGATCACGGTCACTGACAATCGACTGTGGCATACCATGGTACTTAAAGACATTGCACATAAAGAGACGTGCCATTTGATCTAGTTTTATCTTCTTCCTAACAGGAATGAAATGAGCTTGCTTGTTGAATCTGCAAATAATGCAAAGTAACAGGGGATGGAGGGGACGGACCCTAGGGACGGGGGACGCCCGTTTCCGGGACGGGGACGGGTGGGGACGGACGGAAAAAGAGCTGCCAAGTGGGAACGCAGGCAAAACGTCCCGAGGACGGCAGGGGACTTTTTTTAAAATTTGAAAACCTGATCATTTCTAGAGGCTAGTTTCTCCCCAATAGCCATATGTTTGAACTTCAAAGCACCCCAATGGCTATAAAAGCCACCCTTTGGGTCCTCATTTCTCGATGTTTTATTAGCACATTTGCGTCTATATGACTCATGTTCTTTGGTCTATTTAGTGTAAATTTGTGGTCAAAGTGATGCTCTATGTGTGTGGCATGTGTATAGGTCAAAAAATGCCAAATTTTTTTTAATTTTTTTTATTTTTGCCGTCCCGTCTCCGTTCCCGTCCCTGTTCCCGACCCTGACCCGCCGTCCCATGTAACTATGAAATAATGGTCCAGATTCCATCATTCGCTGTCTGTGTTCTTGGAAGATCAAAGATAAAATCCATCGCTATGCTTTCCCATGGTTTATCTAGAATCGGCAATGGCTGTAACAACCCTGGTGCCTTTTGCCTGTCAAACTTGACCTTTTGGCAAATCACACATACTCGCACAAAGGCATCCACATCTCTCCTCAAGGTAGGCCAATAAAAGAATGTCTCAACCGCTTTCGCTATAGCATCTATACCACAATGCCCTGCATACGGTGGGACATGACTCTCTACCATGACCTTATGTCGCAATGGCCTAGTGACACAAAGTCTGCCATGCATCATCATAAAACCATCTCTGAGGAGGTAGTGCTCATGACGTTGTCCTTCCTGTAACCGTTCAAAGATCCTTGCAAAATCTTCGTCACTCGCATACTGTTCCTTCATGTCATCAAGATCATGATGATAAGGAATCGACACAGCTGAAATTTGTGGCTTTCTTGATAACGCATCAGCCACAACATTCTTCTTGCCTTCCACATGCACAATCTGGAAGTGAAACATGGAAAGAATCTTTGCCCATCGCATATGCTTTTCCAATAGCTTTGACTGTGTCAGAAAGTATCGAAGGTCTAATGATCCGTTTGGACAACAATATAAGCAATTAGCAAGTAGTGTTTTCAAAGAGCGCATGAATCACAGCCAATAACTCTTTTTCATAGACCTGCATGGTGATCTCTAGCCCTTGCAAGATTCTGCTCTCATTGGCTACTACCGTGCCATCTTACATTAGCACTGTACCAGTGCTACTGCCACAAGCCTCACACTGGACCACAAATGACTTCTTGAGATCTGGAACAATGACTGGATCTGAAGTCATCTTTTCCTTTAAGAGATTAAAAGCTAAAATCTCTTTTTGGGTCCATCTGAAAGTGACCTCTTTCTTTTGCAAAGCATGTAAAGGTGAAGCAATCTCTGCAAAGTTGCGAATTAATCTTCTGTAGTGTAGCAGGGCTACAGTGTCACTTCACAGGACAGACAGTTGGACAGTTGGTTACACTTGGTCCTGGTTCACACTGGACGGACCCTCTAGTCTGGGAGCGACACGTGGCAGGGTGTCACCAACGTGTGACTACTATCTATCCTTTTTGTTGATTTCTTTCTTATTATCTATTTACTTTCACTTTTTGGAAACACCCCTCGGGAAATCTAACTGCCCTGTATTGCATAGCTAGTGTGGAACTGTCCAGAGGGAGTCCAGGCCTGAGGGCAAGAGAGCACTAAGGTTGGACAAGGACTATGGTTAGCCAAGTGGGGTCATTGACTAGCCAAAGTGGAATCCTTTGCTACAGAGGCTACATTTCAGTTTTGGATGTGGCCGCAGTGTACAAAGAGGGTCGGATGACCTAGAAAGATACAATGGCAGCATCTCCTAAAATTTAGGGAACTGCTATTTTGGGACCTGAAAATGTGTTGGCGTCATTACCTTCGGAATGACAAAGGGAACATTTTCTTACTCTGCCGTGAAGTCAACTGGGCAACCGGTTGGGATATTTTTAGGCGGCAACCCCGAAACGGGAAAATGCTTGTAAATGTGCCAAGTGGCACATTCTGGTGCAGTTTCTAATGCAAGAGAGAGTTGGCGCTGAATTTTAAGCTGGGAGAGGCTCATTTGCAGCTTTTGTCACAGGTTAAGAGCTATGGAGTGCTTGCTTTCCCTCTTATGCACAGTGCGGTGCCAGGAGTGATGCCCTGCACGCTACGCACTGCCCTCTCTCTCCCCTTTGGCAGTATGTTATGCCCCTCTAGTGGGCTCTTCATTTGACCAATGTACAGTTGTGTGGGTTCATGCGCGATTGCCGAGGCAAGAGCCTCTTGCACAGGTACTGGATTAGCTAGCGGCTAATCCCCCCGCAGGTACAGGTGAATTCGGAGAGGTTTCACGCCAGAAATCTCGTCCGATTCAAAGGGCAAGTAGCCCTACAGGTGCGGGAGCTCGAGGACTTGCTAGGGATGCGACCGGCACGTGAAACGGAGCCCGAAACAGTGAATTACAGCCTGCTGTGTATTTTTGCAGGTTTAGGGTTTTGGCCCTAAACGGACCCTAATACCCCCAGGACGTTCGGGGACGCAAGGGGACCGCTGTACAGGCGATCTGGCGTATTTTCAGGGCTGAAAACAGGGAATTCAGCGTGCTGCAGATTCTCGCCAGGTTTTGCAAAGTGCCCGTATGCGTCGGGAAAGTCAGTCAATGCGTGGGAATACTGACCGTGAAGGGTTCTAGTACAGTTATGCTGCCGAAATCGGGCTGGAACGGTGGAAATTCAGCCGAGTTTGTGCGGGGCAGCTTGTAGGAACCACAGCGTTTATTCCCTCTTTTGAACAATAAAGAAATACCGAAAGGGGCGCCTAAGTTAGGGGCCAATCTGGTGTCTGTCTACTCATACAGGTGCAATCTAGCAGCCTGTATCCCTCTCCCCTTTGTTGTGTCTTGAAAGTACAGGTAAAATAGACGACTAATAATGGGTGAAAGCTAAATCAAGGTTTAAAGTAAAGTCTACCGCCCTTTTTGGATCGAACAGGCCGGTTACATGGTTCCATCGACGGGATTAAATCACTTTTTTCCATAGAAGTGAGCCTTGGTCAGTTTTGGGCTTGAAGACACAGGGGATCATAGACCAGACACAGGGAATTGTAATTATGGCTGACAGACCAGATGATGTGACTGAAGAGGTTTCCTCTTCACAGGGTCAACAGACACATGAAGTGGGTGAGTCCTCAAGACCACCACAGACTGATGATGATATATTCAGGACCCAGTTGGTTACTGCTGTGGCTATGTTTACACAAGTAATGCAGAATCCGAGGTTTTTAGCCTTTCTGCAACCTCCTGTTCCGTCTCAGCAAGTTGGGTCACTGGATCATATTCAAAAGCCTGTTAAGGCTCGAACACAGGTGATTCATACCGCACAGTCAATGGAAACACCTGTACACTTGACGGAGAACATGCAGTCTCCACAACGTATGCCTAAGGTGCAAGAACAGGTGGCTGAGATGCCAGTTTTTCAAGCTGTACCAATTCAGCCCGCCACCTTTCAGCAGCCTATAGCTGGTTCTAATGGGCAGGGAAGCAACCTACAGGCTATGCAACAGGTCTTCCCACCACCTTCAGTACACCCTGGCTATTTTGGAGGTGGATCGGTATTTCAGAGCATGGCTGGTCATGCACCTGGAAATCATTTTTATACGCCAGGAACAGTGTTCGGGGGTGCTCAAACGATGATGCCTAACCCCATGTACAGTGTCATGGGTATGCAACCAGGGTTTCAAAGCACTCAGGGACAATTTGGGATGCCACAAGCAAGTTTTGGTATGGCTGGAATTACAAATCAGCAGCCAAATATGGCATTTCCAGGTCAAGTTAATAGCGGCCAAGGAACACAGATGAACCTTAATAGTGTTCCCATGTTTCAGTCACTTCCATATGACAATTTAACGCCGCTGGAGAGGCCAACTCCGTACAAAGAAGGTGGCAAAGGTGTGTCATTCACGACCTTTACAGGGTTTGATGACAGGAAGAAGGCTCTTTCATTCCTCCAGCAGTTTGATAAGGCCTATGCAGGGGGAAACTTTACAGAGGCTTCAAAGGTCCGCAAGGCAGCCACTTTCTTGACAGGGAATGCGGGACAATGGTGGACAACTTTATTGCTTCAAGGGCAAGCTCCGTCCACATGGATTTACTTCAAGCAGATTTTTGCAGCAGCATGGTTATCTGATGATTTCGAAGCAGATGTCATGACAGAATGGCACCAGCTTAATGCTGCCACTTGCAGAAATCTGGATGATTACAATCGGAAGTTTTGGAAAGCTCTACTTCCAGTAACTTCCTATAGGTTTGTGCCATTGACAGAACAGATTGAAAAATACTGTTGTGGCCTACCCAAAGGATTGAGAAAATACTGCACGAAGACAAAAGTCACTACTTTGACGCAGCTCATCGAGGTAGCAAACACTGGCAATGGTTTGCTCAAGGGAGAAGATTGTGAATTTAACACTGGCGTCAAGGCAGGATCAGGCAAGAAAAATTCAGCCAAGAAGCACCTTCCCAATGAGGCTCCTAAAGGGACTTAGGAGTCGGCCAACGCAGGGAAAGACAAAGCTACGGCTGAATCAGAAAAAGGACCAGCAAAGAAATGGAAAAGACGTTTTCCTCGCAAGTCAGAAGAGCAAAAGAAGGTCCTGAGGACAGAGAACAAATGCTTTATATGTGAGCAGCCTGGCCACATTGCTTACAACTGTCCTACAAAGAAAAGGCCAGCTGATTCTGAAGACAAGGAGGACAGGAAGGGAAAGAAGCCCATGGCTGGTCTAGTGCCAGATATGGTGGGCGACAAGCCAAATTCAGATGCAAGTGAGCTTTGCAGAGCATGGGGAAAGGTTAGGGATCAAACAGTGCTTATCTTCTTTGATCCAGGTGCCAAAGCCAACTTCATTTCCCCAGAATTGGCTTCAAAGTTGGGAATCAGACCTGAAGAGATGGGGTATACAGCAGAGGCAGGTTTGGCATGTCCTGGCCATACAGAGGCTGTGACACCCATCATTGGAAAGTTGCGTCTACATATCCAGTCCTATGTAGATGCTGAAGAATTTTACATCATGCCACTGGACGGATGTGATGTGTTGTTAGGTATTCCTTGGTTGTTTCGTGTACAGGGAATCATGGATGCCTACAACAAAAAGATCACTGTACAGAGCAGGGGAAAGACTCACATTCTGGATGTAAAGCTTAAAGGGGAGTCTATTCCTACTGTATCAGCTTCTGCTATTACTTCTGTAATGAAAAAGCATCTTTCTGCGTACTTGGTTTTTGCACGTGAAGTGTCAGATTGTGATGAATCAAATTTATCTGTGCTAGATAAAGAAAGGTCAATGTTTTTACAACAGTATAGTGACTGTTTTTCCGATTCATTACCGTCTCAATTACCGCCAGAGAGACCCGAGGACCATGCGATAGATTTGGTGCCAGGCTGTAGCCCACCAAATAAGCCTCCGTACAGGAGCTGTTAGAAAAAGGGCTGATTCAGCCCAGTTCATCTCCATTTTGTTCTCCAGTATTGTTGGTGCAAAAAAAGGATGGCTCATGGCGTATGTGCATCGACTACCGTGCACTGAACAAGAATACCATCAAGAATAGGTTCCCTATACCTAGAATTGATGATATTATGGACAAATTAGAAGGAGCAGCTATGTTTAGCAGGATAGATCTAAAGAGTGGGTATCATCAGATCCGCATTAGATCAGAGGATGTGCACAAGACTGCTTTTAGAACAACGTTTGGCCTTTACGAATTTTTAGTGATGCCCTTTGGTCTCACAAATGCTCCTGCTACGTTTAATAGGATGATGGACAGAATTTTCCGTCCACACCAGCAGTTTGTTGGTACATTCTTTGATGACATGATAGTCTACTCAAAGAATGAAGAGGAGCATAGGCATCACTTGGCCATTGTGTTCAAAGAGCTACGCAGTCATAGGTTGCTCATCAATGCAAAGAAAAGTGAGTTTTTTCTGGAAGAGATTCACTTTCTGGGACACATTGTCTCAAAGGATGGTGTCAGAATGGATCCTGCAAAAGTTGAAGCGATCAAGTCATGGCCAAATTTGAAGACGGTGCATGATGTCCGAAGCTTTTTGGGACTATGCTCCTATTACAGAAGGTTTATCCGAAATTTCGCTGAGATTGCTTCACCTTTACATGCTCTTCAAAAGAAGGCAGTCACCTTTAGATGGACACAAAAAGAGATTTCAGCTTTTAATCTCTTAAAGGAAAAGATGACTTCGGATCCAGTCATTGTGTTGCCAGATCTTAGGAAGTCATTTGTGGTCCAATGTGATGCCTGTGGTAGTAGCATTGGTGCTGTGCTAATGCAAGATGGCAGGGTAGTAGCCTATGAGAGCAGAATTTTGCAAGGGCCAGAGATGACCATGCAGGTCTATGAGAAAGAGTTACTGGCTGTGATTCATGCGCTCTTAAGTTGGAAACACTACCTGCTAGGTGCAGACTTTGTTGTCCAAACGGACCATCAGACCTTGCGATACTTCTTGACACAGACAAAGTTATCTGAGAAGCATATGCGATGGGCAAATATCTTGTCCATGTTCCATTTTCAGATTGTGCATGTGGAAGGCAAGAAGAACGTTGTGGCTGATGCCTTGTCAAGGAAGCCACAAATTTCAGCTGTGTCGATTCCTTATCATCATGAACTTGATGATATGAGAGAACAGTATGCAAATGATGAAGATTTTGCAAGGGTCTTCGAGCAGCTAATGGATAGACAACGTCATGAACACTATCTTCTTAAAGACGGGTTCATGATGATGCATGGCAGATTGTGTGTCACAAAGCCATTGCGACGCAAAGTTATGGAAGAGAGTCATGTCCCACCGTATGCAGGGCATCGTGGTATCGATGCTACAGTTAAAGCGGTTGAGACATTCTTCTATTGGCCTACATTGAGAAGGGATGTGGATGCCTTTGTGCGAGAATGCCTAATATGCCAAAAGGTCAAGTTTGACAGGCAAAAGGCACCAGGGTTATTGCAACCACTACCTATTCCAGATAAACCATGGGAAAGTATTGCTATGGATTTTATCTTTGATCTTCCAAGAACCCAGACAGGAAATGATGGTATTTGGACCATTATTTGCAGATTCAGCAAACAGGCTCATTTTATTCCTGTCAGGAAGAAGATAAAGCCAGATCAGATGGCACGCTTGTTTATGAGCAATATTTTCAAGTATCATGGCATGCCACAGTCGATTATTAGCGACCGTGATCCACGCATGACTAGTTTGTTCTGGAAAGGCTTGTTTGAGAATATGGGTACCACGCTCAAATTCTCTTCGTCATTTCATCCTCAAACAGATGGGCAGTCAGAAGAGGCAAATTCTACTGTCCTAGATCTGCTGAAGTGCTATGTGTCAGAACATAAAGGAAAGTGGGAGCAGTATTTGCCATTGGTGGAGTATGCATACAATAATACAGTGCATTCATCAACTGGCAAGGCACCTTTTGAGATAGTTGAAGGTGGCAAGAAAGTTCCTCCCATACTGCATACAAAGGACAAGATATTTGAAGCAGATAAGTATGTTCAAGACATGGATGAAATGTACAAGAAGGTCAAAGTGGCCTTAGAAAGGACTCAGGCAAAGCAAAAGAAAGCAGCTGATCGTCACCGTCGTGAAGTGGTATATTCACTTGGTGATTGGGTGCTTCTACGGTTTGAAAAGGCAAGGTTAAAGAAGATGAAGGGCAAGGAAAGACTCTTTCCAAAGCTCAGCATGCGTTACTATGGGCCTTTTCAAGTATGCGACATAATCAGTGATGTTGCATATAGGCTGAAATTGCCTGACAGTTGGAAGATTCACAATGCGTTTCATGTGAGTCTTCTCAGACCCTATGTGGGTGATGTGCCAGATGATATACCAGCTGAAGATCAGCCGGAAGTCGAGGAACTTGACGAGATCTTGGTCCCTGAACAGATTTTGGCACACAAAGAAAGGAAAGTGAAAGGCAAGGTTGCTAGGCGTTACTTGGTAAAGTTCAGAAACTATCCACCAATGGATGCTAAGTGGATGGAAGAAGGTGAACTTGCAGAGTCACCAACTGTGTTATCACTCTACCTGGAAGCCTTCGATTTGCAACCTACCTTGACCCCTTGAGTTTCAAAGCTAAATGGATTGTCAGTGTGACAATGGCTTTTGAAACAAATGATGTACATGGTATTTAAAGTGAGCTCAAATCAAATACCTGTTACATGAATGTTAGAGCTGTACAGATTGTCAGTTTGGCAATTGCTCTTATGGAATGTCCAAAAGTTTGATTAGTGCTATAGAAGTGAGTATTTCTTGTCAGTTTGTCAAGGATACAGTGATTGCTTCTATTAAAGAGTACATGTGTAACTGCATTCTTAAACTGTCGGTTTGGGTATGCTCGAAAGTGTTACGGGATCCAACGTGTACTATAAGACAGTGGCAAAATGTGCAGCTACCATTTTGTCATTGGAAAGTTAGTGACTCAAAGCAATGGCACAGTGCGCAGCTACCACTATGTCATTGGGACGGGGTTCACACGCAAGCAATACATGAGTCAACAAGGTGTTGAATACACGAGGGTTGACAATGAGCATGTATGTGTCGTATATGTGTCGACAGGTGTTGAATACATCAGTGTTGACAGTAAGCATGGACGACATAGATGCAAACGAGGACGTTTGAGATTTCAAGAGGGGGGTATGTCACCAACGTGTGACTACTATCTATCCTTTTTGTTGATTTCTTTCTTATTATCTATTTACTTTCACTTTTTGGAAACACCCCTCGGGAAATCTAACTGCCCTGTATTGCATAGCTAGTGTTGAACTGTCCAGAGGGAGTCTAGGCCTGAGGGCAAGAGAGCACTAAGGTTGGACAAGGACTATGGTTAGCCAAGTGGGGTCATTGACTAGCCAAAGTGGAATCCTTTGCTACAGAGGCTACATTTCAGTTTTGGATGTGGCCGCAGTGTACAAAGAGGGTCGGATGACCTAGAAAGATACAATGGCAGCATCTCCTAAAATTTAGGGAACTGCTATTTTGGGACCTGAAAATGTGTTGGCGTCATTACCTTCGGAATGACAAAGGGAACATTTTCTTACTCTGCCGTGAAGTCAACTGGGCAACCGGTTGGGATATTTTTAGGCGGCAACCCCGAAACGGGAAAATGCTTGTAAATGTGCCAAGTGGCACATTCTGGTGCAGTTTCTAATGCAAGAGAGAGTTGGCGCTGAATTTTAAGCTGGGAGAGGCTCATTTGCAGCTTTTGTCACAGGTTAAGAGCTATGGAGTGCTTGCTTTCCCTCTTATGCACAGTGCGGTGCCAGGAGTGATGCCCTGCACGCTACGCACTGCCCTCTCTCTCCCCTTTGGCAGTATGTTATGCCCCTCTAGTGGGCTCTTCATTTGACCAATGTACAGTTGTGTGGGTTCATGCGCGATTGCCGAGGCAAGAGCCTCTTGCACAGGTACTGGATTAGCTAGCGGCTAATCCCCCCGCAGGTACAGGTGAATTCGGAGAGGTTTCACGCCAGAAATCTCGTCCGATTCAAAGGGCAAGTAGCCCTACAGGTGCGGGAGCTCGAGGACTTGCTAGGGATGCGACCGGCACGCGAAACGGAGCCCGAAACAGTGAATTACAGCCTGCTGTGTATTTTTGCAGGTTTAGGGTTTTGGCCCTAAACGGACCCTAATACCCCCAGGACGTTCGGGGACGCAAGGGGACCGCTGTACAGGCGATCTGGCGTATTTTCAGGGCTGAAAACAGGGAATTCAGCGTGCTGCAGATTCTCGCCAGGTTTTGCAAAGTGCCCGTATGCGTCGGGAAAGTCAGTCAATGCGTGGGAATACTGACCGTGAAGGGTTCTAGTACAGTTATGCTACCGAAATCGGGCTGGAACGGTGGAAATTCAGCCGAGTTTGTGCGGGGCAGCTTGTAGGAACCACAGCGTTTATTCCCTCTTTTGAACAATAAAGAAATACCGAAAGGGGCGCCTAAGTTAGGGGCCAATCTGGTGTCTGTCTACTCATACAGGTGCAATCTAGCAGCCTGTATCCCTCTCCCCTTTGTTGTGTCTTGAAAGTACAGGTAAAATAGACGACTAATAATGGGTGAAAGCTAAATCAAGGTTTAAAGTAAAGTCTACCGCCCTTTTTGGATCGAACAGGCCGGTTACACAGGGTACCTACCGACGGTGGTCTAGTGGACTTCGTGGCCATGTCACCACATGGCTGACATTTATGAGCCGTTGGTGGCTCTTTATGGTGATACATATGAGTAGTCGTTCTGGGCCAGGGGATTATCTTGTACGTAGTCGTCTAGAGAGTCTTACACAGAACACTGCTTCACCATCCCTGCACATCTGAGCCTCGACACCCCATTTGTACCTGTGAGTCCTGGGCTGGAGCGGAGTGTGCTGCCACGCAAGGGTCTGTACATGGTTCTTTGAGCTAGTCGAGTCCACATGTTCTGGTCCACTGTTGTGTCTCTGTTGTTATCCATTGTTTCTGTGTTGTTATCCGTTATTTCTGTGTTTCATTCTGTCTGAGAGAGTTTTCATTTGGTTGAGTGAGATTGTCACGCACATTGCACTGAGGGGCACCCACACTGTAGAGAGCACGACGATTTATCCGCGCTACAGGTGCTCTCATTTTGGCGATCACGGTGGGACCTCAACTGAAGTCTCACTCTGTTGAGTAGCTGGTTTCTTCGCCTCGCCTATGCAGCCTGTTGGTCTGGTTTGGTCTGGTTCAGCTTAATCTAGCTGGTCTAGTCTCTCGCCTTGTTGGTCTGGTCCTCTCTCGCAGTGGTCCACCGAGTGCTCGTCCTGGTCTAGGCCTTCCTCGTCCCTGGTCTCTGGTCCTTGGTCCTCGTCTAGTCCTCGCCCTGGTCCAGCCCTCCTCGTCCTGGTCCTTGGTCCTTGGTCCTGGTCTAGTCCTCGCCCTGGTCCAGCCCTCCTCGTCCTGGTCCTTGGTCCTCGGTCCTGGCCCTGGTCCTTGGTCCTTGGTCCTGGTCTAGTCCTCGCCTTGGTCCAGTCCTCCTCGTCCTGCCAGCTAGGTGGTCTAGTCATTGGTCCTGGACCAGGTGGTCTAGTCACTATCCTCACTTGTTCGGTTTTAGACCTGTGTTGTTCACTGCATGACACATACAAGGCGGTCAGTTGAGCGTCAAAGCGCACTACTGAGCCCTCTGAAGCACTATAACAGAAGACGCCCTGTGGTATCTAGTAGAAGTCCATTAACCTCATCAACCATACCTCCACATACGACATCCCCCATTCCTTCATCCGGTTCCACATCTTCTAGATCACCTTCTCCAGCAAAGATCTCTCCTATTCTGCTACAGCAGGCTATTGAGCAACAGGCTCAACAAGGGGCCATGGAGGTGTTGGCTAGTGTGTTGGCCAAGGTAAACATCAAGTTCCCCACCTTCAAAGGACTCTCCTCGGAAGATGCGGACGACCATGCACGGAGGTTCGTATCTCTCTGTAGAGGACGTGGTCTGAACAGGGAAGATGCTTATCTGGTACTTTTTCCATCAACCTTGGATGGCTTAGCAGACAAATGGTACAGCCAGTTTGCAGAGAATCATTTTTCAACTTGGGCAGACTTAAGACAACAGTTCTGTGCAGCTTTTAGGCTGGGCGACTACCAAGAGAAAGTGTTGGATGAGTTGGCTAACATGGTGCTCCAACCAGAGGAGACTTTTGCAGAGCTTATGACCAAAACCAAGTCTCTCGTTGCCAAGCTTCCCCAGCAACCCGGTGAATTCATGGTTAAGAAGTGGGTGGAGAAGGCGCTTCCCAAAACCTCTCAACAAAAACTCCGGGAGAGCCTCCGACCCGACGCCACTCTGGAGGAATTCATCGCCGCTGCTACGAGGATAGAGGGGGCTAGGAAGCTGTTCACCAACCCCCCTCACATAGAGACCCCCTCTGTGTTTTTGGACAATCCTTCTGATCCTTTATCTTCTTTACGCAGGGAACTGGAAGCCCTAAAGTTACAGCGAGCTCTTCAAGAGGAGAGATCCTTCTCTCTTAGACAGGAGAAGCCCCCACATCAAGAGGCTTATGATCAACTTAAAAGAGAGCTAGAAGAGCTCAGGTCTCAGCAAGAGACTAAGGCTATGGTATGGTGTAGCTCATGTCGATCTCCAGGGCATCCTTCTCAGGACTGCCCACTTCGAGCTTACTGCCATTTCTGCGAGAAGCCTGGCCATGATGACAAAGAGTGCTATTATCTGAAGGGAATGCGGCAACTACAACAGAGCCTCGCCCCCAACCTTCAACAAGGGTTGACACCTACATCCAACATGGTTTCACCCTATGGTCATCAACACCCTATGCCACCTCTGCTGACAACACCTATGCAAGGTATGCACAACAACTTCGCATCTCCCAATTTTTATCATGCTAATGCTCCCTCAACCCCTCAGAGCTTCTACACGTCACCCTCAAACTCCATGCAACAACCACCTCGTCCGCCGTTCCGTCCCTCCAATCGGCCCATTTTATGCTACAGATGTGGAGAGTATGGGCATTATCAGAGCAAATGCCCTCTGCCAGAAGGCTCTCCTCCGTGCCAACTTTGCCCTGAGGCTCAGGATCACTACACTAAGGATTGTCCTAAACAACGCGCCTCTACCTCTGCGAGCCCAAGTCAGAGCCAACCGGAATTCACCTTTCCCAAGATCAATTTGATAGCAGTTAGTACCAACCCCAAGCCACCACTTTCTGCCCATATGATTGCCTCTCAAGACAAGTTGCAGCTGGTAGAGGAGCCAGCTGGTGTCCTCACACGAGCTCAGAGGGCAGCCCTCGACCTCAATCTTCCAGCAGGTACAGCCCTTTCCTCCCCAATGTCTACACCTCCTCCAGCAGCTGACATGCCATCCCCTAGTGCTAAGAAAGGATCTTTTACTATGCTTTTCGATATTGATGGGGCTTTCTTAGAAGCAGTTGCTGACTTACAAAAGATCAAAGAAACTGAGAAGACACTGATCCCAAGAGAAAAACCTACAACAGAGACTATATTGAAGAATACCTTTCAGCAAGTGTCATTGTATGACATGCTTCGACTTGATGCAAATTTTCGAAGTGACACCCTTGCCATCATTCAGTCTCTGTACCCTGGTGCAGGGTCTAGTGGCAGGCACCTCCCAGTGCAGCCCTCCGAATCCTACATGATATCCTATCCCGAAGCTTCACTTACTGATTACAGGAGTCCGCGTCTAACCGTTTCTATTATGAGCCGCGAATTCTCAGGGGTCATAGTAGATGGTGGGTCAGGTATCAACCTGATGCCTGAATTCACTATGTTGGCATTGGGTCTCCAGCCCACTAGGCCTGCCCCATTCACAATGACTTTGGCCGACCAGAGGACTGTCTACCCCTTGGGCATTGTAGAAAAGGTGCCTCTGCAGGTTCAAGATTTCACATTCAGCTTGGATTTTGTGGTGGTTCGCCTTCCCCAGGTAGAAGGCGGCTTCCCATTGCTCATTGGCAGACCATGGCTACGACACACGAAAGCACTACATGATTGGGGAAACGATGCAATGTGGATACGAACCCCTGGCTCCCCAATGCAACCGATTCGCCTTGAAGGTGGAATGGATCCGGTGGTGCATCATAGTTCCCTGTCCATGGCGTCCAATCCCGAACTTGAACAACCTACTCCGCCGGATGGGTCAGATGAAGACTTGCTGGAGTGGTTGGAGGCTACCAAATCTATGCCTTGTTATGGAGTCTCTATTCACTCTTTGCATGAAGGTACACCCTCTTCAAATGGTGCCACAGTAACTACACCAAATGAGCCATCGGAGCCTATGAAGAAGTATAGAAGCAATAAGAAATCTCCTCTACAAACACCTTTGGTGTCTGCTTCTCCTACCAGAACAAAGCTCTCCTTTGTGTATAGCAAACTCCCTTCACAGAGCCCGTCCTGCAAGATGAATTCTAAGATCATGATCGCTATATTGCTCATGGTAACTGCGTGCTCATTATGTGCACCTATCTACCCTATCCCCCTCTCCCCCTTTCCCCCTCACTACCCCTCGCCTTACCCTCCCCCTCACCCCCTCGCCCTAGTCCCTCGCCCTCGCCCTCCCCTTCCCCTCTCTCACCTACCTACCCCCTCGCCCTCCCCCTCTCACCTACCTTACCCCTCGCCCTCGCCCTTGCCCTCTCACCTACCTACCCCCCGCCCTCGCCCTCGCCCTCCCACCTACCTACCCCCTACCCCCTCGCCCTTGCCCTCCCCCTCCCATCTACCTACCCCCTCGCCCTAGCCCTCCTACCTACCTCCTCCCCCCTCGCCCTAGCCCTCCCCTCGCCCTTGCCTCCCCTTGTCCCCTAGGCCCTAGCCCCTAGTCTCTAGCCCCTCGCCCCTAGCCCATAGTCCCCTAGTCCCTAGTCCCTCGTCCCTAGCCCCTAGTCCCTAGTCCCTCGTCCCTAGTCTCTAGTCCCTAGCCCCTCGTCCCTCGTCCCTAGTCCCTAGCCCCTCGCCCCTCGTCCCTAGTCCCTCGCCCTCGCCCTCGCCCTCGCTCCAAAAAAAAAAAAAAAAAAAAGTGTAGCCTGCTACAGTGTCACTTTCACTTTCACACAACAGTAGTTTGCAGTTGGGCTTTGGTCATTTGGTCTTTGATCTGGTAGGTTCCACTTGGGCAGAGACACGTGGCAGGATGGTGGGTTCCTGCCTAGTTAGAGGCTTAAGGCGATTGCAAGCAGTGTAGTGTTTTTAACTCCACTTTTGAAGTATGTATGGTCATGGGCCTAACACCTACTTCAAGAAAGATCTACGGAAGCAGTACCTAGTGGTTTTTCTTCACAGCTTTCTCAGTATTCCTCTCACCGAGACGGTGAGCGGTCTTGTGGCGGGCAACCTGTAGCAGGGCTACAGTGTCACTTCACAGGACAGACAGTTGGACAGTTGGTTACACTTGGTCCTGGTTCACACTGGACGGACCCTCTGGTCTGGGAGCGACCCGTGGCAGGGTACCTACCGACGGTGGTCTAGTGGACTTCGTGGCCATGTCACCACATGGCTGACATTTATGAGCCGTTGGTGGCTCTTTATGGTGATACATATGAGTAGTCGTTCTGGGCCAGGGGATTATTTTGTACGTAGTCGTCTAGAGAGAGTCTTACATAGAACACTGCTTCACCATCCCTGCACATCTGAGCCTCGACACCTCATTTATACCTGTGAGTCCTGGGCTGGAGCGGAGTGTGCTGCCACGCCAGGGTCTGTACATGGTTCTTTGAGCTAGTCGAGTCCACATGTTCTGGTCCACTGTTGTGTCTCTGTTGTTATCCATTGTTTCTGTGTTGTTATCCGTTATTTCTGTGTTTCATTCTGTCTGAGAGAGTTTTCATTTGGTTGAGTGAGATTGTCACGCACATTGCACTGAGGGGCACCCACACTGTAGAGAGCACGACGATTTATCCGCGCTACATGTAGTAAGAACATAGCCCTAAGAAGCTACGGACATCGTGCACAGTCCTTAAAGCTGGCTTGATTGCTTCTACCTTCGTAGGATGCATTCGGACACCATCCTTTGACACAATGTGTCCGAGAAAGTGGATCTCTTCCAAGTACAACTCGCTCTTCTTGCCATTGACAAGCAATCTGTTACTGCACAACTCTTCAAACACAACGGTCAAGTGATGCCTATGCTCCTCGTCATTCTTCGAGTAGACGATCATGTCATCAAAGAATGTGCCAACAAAGTTCTGATATGGACGGAAGATCCTATCCATCATCCTATTGAACGTAGCAGGAGCATTCAAAGACCAAACGGCATCGCTAAGAACTCGTAGAGACCAAATGTTGTTCTAAACGCAGTCTTGTGCACATCCTCAGGCCTAATTCGAATCTGATGGTACCCACTTTTAAGGTCGATCCTGCTGAAAACCGCCGCACCCTCTAGGCGGTCAAGAATATCATCAATCCTTGGAACAGGAAACCTATTCTTGATGGTATTCTTATTCAGCATACGATAGTCAATACACATGCGCCACGAGCCATCCTTTTTCTGTACTAAGAGCACTGGAGAGCAATAGGGTGACAAGCTAGGTTAAATCAGCCCTTTCTCTAAGAGATCCTCCACTTGGCTCATAGTCTCTTTCCGTTGCACCTCACTAACCCTATACCGTGGCCTATTTGGTGGGCTACAACCTGGCACCAAATCAATCGCATGATCCTTGGGCCTCTCCGGCGGTAGTTGAGACAATAATGAATCAGAAAAACAGCCATTAAACGTTTGCAAAAATGCTAACTTGTCTTTATCTAACACAGATAAATTTGACTGACAACTATCTGAAACATCACGTGCAAAACCAAGTACGCAGAAAGATGATTCTTTATTACAGAAGTGATAGCAAAAGCAGATACAATAGGGACTGACTCTCCTTTTAGCTTTACATCCAAGATGTGAGTTTTGCCCCTATGCTGTACAGTGATCTTTTTGTTGTAGGCATCCAAGACTCCCTGCACTCGGAACATCCACGGGATCCCCAACAAGGCATCACATCCTTCCAACGGCATAATGTAGAACTATTTTGTGTCCACATACGACTGAATATGCAGACGCAGCTTTCCAATGATGGGAATGACGCACTCTGAGTGGCCAGGACATGCCAATCTTGCCTCTACCGTTTACCCCATCCCTTCAGCTCTAATGCCCAGCTTCATAGCTAATTTAGGAAGTTCGCTTTGGCACCTGGATCAAAGAAGATGAGTGCCATCTGGTCTCTAACTGTACCCCATGCTCTGCATAACTCACTGGCATCTGTACTAGGCTTGTCGCCCAACAAGTCTGGCACTAAACCTGCCGAGGGCATAGGCTTCCTTCCTTTCCTGTCCTCTTTGTCATCTCAGTCAGCTCGCCTTTTCTTTTTTGGACCAGTCTGCTCGCATATAAAGCACTTGTTTTCAGCCATCAAGACCTTTTCCTCGGGCGTCTTACGCATAAAAGGATTCCTTTTCTGTTTCTTTGCTTGCGCTCCAGAAGTCTCGGCTGAACCCTTGCCTTTATTGAACTTCGCTGGCCCCTGGGACACTTCAGGAGCCGCTTTCGTAAAGGGCTGCTTTGCTGAATTTTTCTTTTCCTGCCTCCTTTCTCGTTGCTCCGAAACCCACTCTCCTCTCCTTTCAACAAGGCAAGACCAGTGTTAGAAACTTCCATAAGCTGAGTAAGGGTAGCCACTTTGTTCTTGGTACAGTAATCACGAAGCCCTTTAGGCAACCCACAACAGTACTTCTCTATCTGCTCTGTCAATGGCACAAATCTATAGGAGGTCACTGAGAGTAACGCTTTACAAAACCTCCGATTGTACTCCAACAAGCTCTTGCATGTAGCCGAAGTAAGTTGGTGCCAATCTGTCATGCATCAGCTTCAAATTCATTTGACAACCAAGCAGATGCAAACATTTGCTTGAAGTAAACCCAAGTGGCGGGTGCATGTCCTTGCATTAACAATGTCTTCCACCATGTAAGCACGTTGTCCTTTAAGAAAGTGACAGCTTCTCTTACTTTAGAGGCCTCTGTAAAATTTCCTCCTGCATAAGCTGTATCAAACTGCTCGAGGAAAGTGAGAGCTTTTGCTTTATCCTCGAAGCCACTAAAAGTGTTGTTTACAGCTGCACCACCATCTTTGTAAGATTTTGGCTTCTCCAGTGCCCCCAAGTTGTCATAAGGAATGGTCTACAACATGGGCACTGTAGTAGGTATGATCGGCACATCTTGGCCATTAACATTTTGCGTCAGAGGTGCGATATCTAGCTGCTATACAGAAAAACAAGCCATGCCAAAATGACCCTGTGACACCCCAAACTGGTCCTGGTTGCATTGAAAACCTTGTTGCATGCCGATACTACCATACATGGGGTTTGGCATCATACCTTGCTTACCCCCAAACACTGCTCTTGGTATGTACGACTGACTTCCAGGCGCATAACCAGCCATACTTTGGACCACAGATCCACCCCTGAAATACCCAAGATGTACCGTGGGTGGTGGAAAAACTGGATGCATTGCCTGGTAACCAGTTCCTTGTCCATTCAAGACAGCATGCGGGCTCTGAAAGGTGGCGGACTGAACTGGCGTAACCTGTGAAATAGGCGTTCTAGCCAGCTGTTCAAGCACGGGAGGAACCTGTTTTCGAGCCCCTGACTCTGCAACATGCGAGTGTTTCCTATCCTGCTGAGCCGCATGAAGTACTTGGGCTTGAGCCTCAACAAGCTCCGTTCGCGATGTAGGTTGCCTATTTTGCTGTTGCACTCGTGAAGCTTGCAAGAACTACATAAACCTTCGGTTATACACCAATTGCGAAAAGACATTCACCGCGGCAACTAGCTGAGTCCTGAACGCATCATCCTCAAGTTGCCCAATCATGAAGGCCTGTACTAGTGGAGGGACATTCACATCAACAGGAGGTACAGACTGACGTGGCCGTGAGCTCTCGCCAATCTCGAACACCATAACAGTTTCTTGTCTGTCCTTCGAAGAGGAACCCTCTTCCATAATGCCCTTCCCTTTGTCGGCCATAGTGTAATCCCGCGTTCTTGTACTCTGTGGCTTTACCCAAAACAACCGAGGCTCACTTCTTCAGGAAAAAGTGATTGATGTCCCGGCAACGGAACCTTGAAACCGGCCTGTAGGGTTGTGGACTTTGTCTTTCACCCAAAATTCTTTACTTTACTTTAGACACACACACAGAGCACTTTGCAAAGGGAACCTGCGACGGGAATTAACACTTATGCACACACACGGCTCGAAAGCTAGAATGCTCCGAGCAGACACCGACAACTTGTAGGCCCCAAAATTGGCGCCCCTTTCGGTATTTCTTTATTATCTTTCAGGAATGAGAAATAGACTACAAAAACCAAAGTCCTTGAGACCTTTACGTGTATCCAACAAGATGGTACCTGTGTAGGCAAAATTTTGGCAACATAACGGCCCCAAAGCTTGCCGTGGACAGTTTCCCAAGCTTTGACTCCTTTCCAATAGCATAAACCCCCTGGTCCTTGCGCAAAAACAGTAATTAAGCACGCTGTAATTACTGGTTTTCTCTCTGTTTTCAGCCCTAAACAGCCCCCGATCTGTTTTCTAAGAGTGGGGCACTGTTCCCAATGCTCCCGGCATCATGAAGGCTGCAAAACAGTCCAAATTCAGCGTGTACACAATGCTGAAAACTCACTTGTGTGGTGAGGTTATCAACCTCACCGTGCCTGCTTTGGTGTAGCAATTAGCTACACCCGTTCCTGTTCAGAGAGGCTCTTGCCTCGGCACAGAAGCATAAATCCCACAGCTGTACATTGGTCAAATGAGAAGCCCACTTGAGGGGCATAACATGACTGCTCGTAGAGGGGAGAGAGAGAGAGAGAGAGAGAGAGAGAGAGAGAGAGAGAGAGCAATGCGTAGCGTACAGGGCATCACTCCTGGCACCACACTGTACAAAAGAGGGTAAGCAACCATTCCATAGCTCTTGTACTTGTTGCAATCCACTTAGCTGCTGAAAATTGCGTCCCCTTTCTCTTGTCGGCTCGCCCCATCTCTCCCAAACATGGCAAATCGCTCACAGAGTGACACCTCACCCAATTTCCGACTTTGGCCAACTTGCCCGAAAAATATCTCAACTGGTGCGTCAATTGACTTGGCAGCAAAGCAATAAAATGTTCCCCTTGTCATTCCAGAGCTAATGACGTGAACACTTTTTTAGGTCCAAAATAGCAATTCCCTAAATTTTAGGAGATGCTACCATGGCACTCACACTGGTCATTTGACCATCAATCACCACTGGGACCACATCCAACAATGCAATGTAGGCCAGCTATCAAGTGATTTACATTCGTAGCCCCACCGCGGCTAACCTTAGTCCATTTGTCAAACTTTAGTGCTCACTGGCCGTCTCGCCTATACTCTCACTGTCCGCCTCACACCATGCAACTCGGGCATTGGCATTTCCAGAGGGTAGCTTTAAAACAAGTCAAATAAAATTCCCCCAAAAAGAAATCAACAAGTAAAGTTGCCACACACTCATGACAGAGTCGTGCATGTCTAAGCCCTCTTTCCAAAGAGCTACCACTCGCTCTCTAAGCGCAGAGTCCAGAAAAACCCTCTCAGGGATACATAGCATCGTGCTCCCCCTCCTTTGTCTATCTGTCACTGTGGGGATCACTGGTGCATGGTCCGAAAAACAAGTCCCAGCCAGAATGCAAAATTTCCCACCCAAGTCACAGAAGTGGTCACTAGTGTAGAAGCGATCTATCCGAGATAGATTCACTCCTCCCACTCTGCGGTCCGAACGAGAGAAGGCCAGGCTGTCAGGGGGCCTCACAAAGCTGAAATTCTGCCACACATCTGAAACCCGCAGAGTCATACATAACCTCTACCAAGCTGTCAGCTCATCTCCATGCACAGTAGTATGGCTACCTCCAATCCTGTCAAAGGGGTCCTCCAACATGTTGAAGTCACCCCCAATGCACCATTGTTGTGCCTGCGGCAGAGACTCTACAATATGAGACCAAAACTCTGCACGTGCACTCGTCACATTGGGCGCATAGATGTTCAGGAAGCCCATGAGGCAACCTTGAACCTGCATAATAATCCATTGAGCCCTGCCTGGCACAATAATCCCTTTGCCCACAATGGCCTGCTGCAAAGAATCCGCACTAGTCATACATACCCCTCCCTGAATGCCTCCAAGTACACATGTAGCTGACTAAAACGTCTCATAGCGACCACGCAAAATCTGACCACACCGTCTACTACGGCTCTCACGAAGATGATGCTCCTGTAACATAAGAATGTCAATCTCACCACCCACAAGGCATCTCTGAAGCTCTTGACGCAGCCGACCCCTTTAACACTGAAACTGGGGCCCTCCTAATCCCTGCACATTCCATGAGATAATCCTCATGGAGTCAGAGAAAACAGATGGTGCCACAGCAGCCAGAGTCGTTATCTTTGAGGCCGGTTTGGATGGGGATCAATCCGCATCCAAACGACCTCTAGATAAGCACGAAAGAAGTGACTCTCCCGCCCAGGCCCAAGCCGAGCGTGCAGCCCGAAGGGCTACATCCTCTCTCCAAGAATCCTCATGTACAAATACATAACAAGGAGGTCTCTGAGTGTCAACAAACAAATGCACTACAATGTGCCTACAACCCGCTGCATCCGGATTCCGGAGGTGTTACGTTGAACTTGGCAAGAGGCCAAAGTGTCTGAACCAAATCTATCACCCCTAAGTCCCCTGTGTGGTGTGAGAACTTAGTAACCTGAATCTAGAGGAAGTCGAGAACTATGTGCTGGGTCCACTCTGTGGGATCTCTTCTGCTTAGCGGAAAGGAGACCCACCGCTGTGTCCAAAGCCTCAATGCCTCTAGCCGCAAGAAAGAGGAGGTGGACTCGAAAGCAAGCCTCCTCGAGGTTAGGAGAAGAGTCAACCAAGAACCGTGTGAAGTCGTAGTCATAGAAGTCCCAGCGTTTGCGAATGTCAAAGCTAGTCAAACCTCGAGCGAATGCTGCAATAGGAGAAGTCTGCACCAAAAAAGGCGGCCTCGAGTGGGGCTATCCCTCTCGAGCCACACTGCTCATAGCCAAAGAACTACAAGAGATCGTCTTGTGGCAGACACGTGTCCAATCCCCTGCAGCTGAGGAGGAGTGGAGGAGGGGTCGGGAGATGAGTCTGTGGGCCCCACCGGGGAGAGAGGAGGGATGGGAGGAGGAAGTGGAGGTGGGGGAGGGGGAGGAGGCGAGGGAGGCGGAGCAGCAGCATCTGAGGGAAGAGGAGGTGGAGGTGGAGGAACTGAAGTGGACGGGGCCTCCTCAGGCGGGTCCTCGTGAAGGGGGTCAAAACGGTTCCAAGCTAGAACCCAATGTTGTGTTGCAGAAGGTTGGCCACCAGGGGGAGCAGTGGGGCGAGCTTGCCCCTATGGGCAGCGGCTAGGCACCTGCTGCCAACCGTCAGTTGTCTGATCGCTGGTCTCAATCGAGGTACCAGCCTGTGCGTCCTGTGTATCTGGCTGCTGGGCATGCTCAGCCTTGGGAGGCTGCGCATGCGCTGTGGGCCGAGGTCTCCTGAGAGGACAGGCCATTGCCAAATGGCCCATCTGTCTACAAATGAAACACTGATTCGGGAGGCCCGGATACTCCACGCTCTGACGGAACCAACCTCCACTCACCCGAGGTAGTAGGATGACCTTCAGGAGAGTGTGGGTGTTCCGAACCAGAACACGTATTGTGGGGATGCCGGCCACCTTGGTAGCTACAGAGGCTGCCATGCGAGGTGTCTCCAAGACAGTCCCAATCGCTAAGCCTATCCTGAAAAGGAGCGGAAGGTACTCCCTCCTCAGGCCGGGGAAGAAGACTGAGATGGGAGGTCTGCCTCCTCGACAAGAACGTAGGTAGGCCGGTTGAACCATGGCACCACTATCGAAAGTGTGCTCGAACTGCTCGGATGGCCAGGGGGTTCATCGCAATGACCTTGGATGCCATCTCAGGATTCTCAAACACTATTTGGTAGTAGCCACGTCCGAGAAGCTGAACACCGAGAATCTTGCCCACCAAGAACGTGGGCCTGAAGGAGATCGCGCACTTCCCTCTGCTGGGTCTGGTGCCGAGAATCTTGCATATAACAGAGGTGGCCTGAAGGCGCGCGACCTCTGCCTCTAAGCTCGCTTGCTCTGTCCGTGAGAGATCAAGTCAAATGGTGGGTTCTGCAGGGTTGGGCGAGGGGGCTGCAGTGGAGTCCCTCTGTTGGCGGAGCAAAATCCTCCATCTGTGTCTGTTGTTGTGAAGGCGAGCGAAAGGGAGTCGATGAGGGCGGCGTGAAGCGATACAGCGAGCCGATGCCGCTGTGAAGCAACATCGAAGGAGAGCACGCGGAGGGAGTAGCGGGAAGGGGGGAAAGGGGGCGGGGGGGGCAGCTAAGGGCAGCGCGCAGCAGGCTAAACAGGCAGCTAAGGGCAACGCGCAAGGGGGGGATGAGGCGGCCTAGCAGGGCAAGGCGTGCGCGAGGGGAAGCAAAGGGAGACAGCGATGGCGTGCGCGAGGTGTAGCAGCAACAGCGAGCTCTACTTGTAGGTCTTCGTAGCTGGTATTCTTGACAGTTTTCTTTATAGCACTTTCTATGCTTAGCTGGCAGTTTTAAGGTAACCCTATATAAAGGCTTTAAAGCCCAATAAGCAGTTCTGCTACTGAAAATGAGCGACTTGACTTGCCGCCAACCTCCGCATATCTTGGCGTGGTGGCGACTCTTTCTCTCTGTACCAACCACTATTTCTCATTTTAAGCCTCCATGCAAAAATGAGTGACTTCAAGTGCCTCCAACCACAGCATATCTTGCCATGGAGATTCTTTTTGTCTAGTCATAAATTTATCCATCATCCTCATCACCACGTCCAAAGAATTTGGACCTTGGAGAGCATGGAAAAAGTGGGGGAAGAGGTTGAAAGGGAGGAAGATTGAAACTAGTATAGGCCTCTTCATAGGATTCCTGAGCTAACGAGGTATCCAGGCCACTACAAGTAACCACCACGCAAGAGATTCCTCCACACACAAGACTCCAAGTGAATATCTACCCCTTCGTATAGGTGCACCACGACAACATTTTTGTGTTGACAGTGTTTGCTTTCTCTTACGTTCAAGGAACCAGTTCTACCCAAGTGATAGATCCTGTGTTTCCTCAGAGAGAAATATGCTGAGAACAGCTCTCAAAGCACAAGAGCAAAAAAGTTGGGATTGGTTAGTGAGATATCCCAGGCTCTCATTCTAGTTTCACGTGCAACAAAATCTGGGTCACACAAGTCAAACACCCTTATATTGATTTTAATTTATAATGCTTCTTATGCCCCTATCAAAGACAATAAAGACAAAGTGTATTACAGCAAGAGAACTATGTCGCGGTCTCTAGTGTGGGTGCTCCTCCATGCAGCACACACGGAAATCTCACTTCATGGCACACAACAAGACAATTGAAAGACACACTGGCATAGCTGAAATGATATACAACCAAAAAATGAACTAGAAGTAGACACACAAAGATAGACCCCAAACTCAGTATGAGCCCAACTACTCTCAATGTATCAACTACAAACTGGCTGGCAGCAAACGCAGCTCCAAACCAAGTGCAACAAAGTACAATGGGCGTGTGGAGGCTCGAATAGCGCAAGGAGAGTGCTGTGACAATGATTCAACTCTAGACCAAAGACTCGTACCAAAGACTTGTACCGATAGACCATACAAGACTGACTACAAAGGATCACATCACATCCATGACCACTAAGAAATATCTCTGAGAGACAGCTACACATATCTAGATTGTGGTGGAAGTGACTGGCCCCAGTGTCCACTTGGCTACCACTCCTTTGTGTCCCGCCAAGTGCCTCTAGTCACTAGACTGCCGATGACTAGGTCCACCACCCAAGTGTGAACCAAGACCAACTATAACTCCTACCTAACTGTCCAGTGAATGTAACTATTGGCTGTCTGCCCACCGCAAGACCACTCACCCTCTTGGTGAGTAAACCGAACCACAATCTGAAACAAAAGCATGGAATATACAATGAAATGAAGCATGGCATCATAGCTACTGGTGATGACTATTGGAAGGAGGCTGGTGTGGGTAAAATTGCTGGTATGGATGCTGAGGCCATGGATATGTTGTTGAATAAGCACCAAATCTTGTAGGCAGAGAATACATTGGAAATAGAACCCCACCACCTGTGTTGAAACCAATGCCCCCTGTGGAGCCTGTGAAGCTGGAAATGGATAACCACAAAAGTGACCGAAGTGAGAGGACATAAACCGCCGGTTGCTGAGGGTAAGGAGCCAATGGTGGCAAAGCAAACTGTGAGGAAGCCAATCCTTGAGATGTAGACCACTAGACCAGCCGACCACTTGACCTCCTAGACTATTGGACCTGCTGGATTAGTTGGCCTGCTGAACAAGTTTCCTCCTAGAGTAGTCGACTTGCGACTAGCAAGCTAGTTTACCAAACGAACTCTTCCAGCTTGGCTAGCTATTCCACTAGCTTCAATGGGCAATGTAGAGTCACTTCATGGCACATAGTAAGACAAGGAAAGACGTATTGGCATAACTGAAATGATACGCAGCAAGGACATTGACTAGACGTAGACATAGCAAGGTAGGCTCCAAACTAAGTATGAGCCCAGCTACACTCAATGTATCGACTACAGACTGGCTAGCAGCACATGCAGCTCGAGACCAAGTGATCACAAGGTACAATGGGGATGTTGAGGCTCAAATAGTACAAGGAGAGTGTTGTGACATTGAAGCGATTCTAGACCAAAGATTCGTACAACTAGACTACACAAGACTGACTATATATGCAAAGGATATATCGCTTCTATAACTACTAAAGAAATATCTCTGAGAGATATCTATATTGTGGTATCCTCCCTGGGAATGTCATGAGCTCGCCCCACCTCGATCTCTAGTCTGTGTGATGATACTTTGAGCTGACCAATCACCACCCATGAGCTGTGTGGCATGTAGGTGTCCATATAGTGTAGTCGCTAAATGAAACCGTCCTCGAGTATGGTGAGGAAATGATCTCTGTAGTGTGACATCTTCCGCTTAAGGGGAGATGTGATCCAAGTCTTTCTGGTATATAGCTACCAGAGATCCTGTCCGAGCACTATGTTTCTCTCAATACGTAGAGATGAACCTGGGGCGAGTCAGGGTCAAATTGGAAAGGTGGCAAGCTCTCAAGATCAAGGCCATGTGCCAGACTCTGCTATCTGTATAGCTGACTCGAAAGGTTTCTGTGTGAGTCTGTCAGCCGAGAGCTCTCTCTCTCTCTCGATAAAGCATGCCATCTGAAAGAGTGCCTCCACTACAGGGGGGGGCTAGCAAGCTCTGCCCTAATGATGTCTTGTGGCACTATGTACTTGCCTTGAAACAAATGGGATATCATATAGACCTGTGGTCTCTCGATCCATGCCCACTGGCTATCTGTCAACCCGGGTGCCCACACTGCTGCTGCGTGCACCAGGGCTGGGGTGACTAATGTATCAAATAGCCACCCCTTCGTGTAGGGCTCCTGAAAGTGTGCTTGATGACATTTCCGCTCTAGCATGGAGTGACAAATGAAATAGAATGTACAGTAAACATCTTCAAAGACACAAAACTACCTAGGAGACCAACAAGGTACGACCATCACCTGGAGATACAACCACCAGTAAAAAAGGTAAAACTAAAACACTAAAAAGGAAGAAAGTTGTCATAGACTCCTAAATGATAAAAGGTTAAGTGGCTAGGATACAATCAAAGAGTAATGTAAGCACACCGTTGAGGTATAGTGGGGCTTAATATAAGGTTGCATCACACTAATAAATTAGGAATGCTCCCTTTTTCTACGGTACAAGGTGTTTGAAGTGTTTCTATATCCAAGAGCTACCTCCCTCTATAGTCTTCTACCTTGTCTCATCACGCTCATTGTGATACCAACTATTCTGGGGTCTCTTTGTTGAATGAGAAAAAGGAAAATCTATCGGCGCAACTGTATGCAAAATGGCTAGGACTCGCAATCGCTCGCTGCCTGCTGTGCTCGCCCACCTTCACCCTCTTCGTGCTGCCCTCCCCCCAGCCCGCGCTGCCCTTCCCTGCCGCCCACTACCCCCGCGTTGCTCCTCCCACCCCTCCTGCTGCTACCCGCTGCCTCAGCCCACCATCTCCCCAGCTCGCCTCCCCTCAGCTCCTCAGCCCGCAGCCTCCTCAGCCCTCCTTCGCCCACCCCCCTTTGTGCACCTTCCTCCCCCCCCCCCCCCCCCCCCCCCCCCCCCCCCCCAAGGCCGCCTCCTGTTTAGCCTCGTCAATGGGGTTTTTTGGGACTCTACTCGCCGGGTTTTGCAGAGGGTTGTCTCCACTCGTCCCCTTTCCATTACAGCAGTAGACACAGATGGAGGCTCATGCTCCACCCCAGAGGGACTCTCCAAAAGCCCCCTCGCCTGACCCTGTAGAGCCCACCATCCGACTTTCTCTATCGCCGACAGAGCAAGAGCCTCGCCCCTCCAAGAAACCTCCATCATCTGCAAGATCATCGACACCTGACCTAGCAGAGGAGAGTTGTGGGATCTCCTCCAGGCCCGCCTTTTAGCATAGGTGGACAAGATCCTCGACGTTCAGCTTCTCGGACGTGGCTATTACCAAATAGAGTTTGAGACTGGCGTCCAAGGTCATTGCGATGAGCCCCCCGGCCATCCGAGCAGTTCGAGCTCATTTTCGACAGTGGCGCCATGGTTTCGACCCAGCTACCGATGTTCTTGTCGAGGAGGCAGACCTTCCCATCTCAGTCTGCTTCCCTGGCCTGAGGGGGGAGTACCTTTCGCTCTTATCCACAATAGGCTCAGATATTGGGACTGTCCTAGAGACACCTCGCATGGCAGCCTTTGTAGCTTCCAAGGCAGCTGGCATTCCCACAGTACGTGTTAAGGTTCGGGACACCCACACCCTTCCGAAGTTCATTCTACTACCTCGAGTGAGTGGTGGTTGGCTCCGCCAGAGCGTGGAGTATTCGGGCCTCCCAAATCAGTGTTTCATTTGTCGTTGCGAAGACCTGTCCACGGAGGAGGCCTCGACCTTCACCTCAGGCTCAGCCCCAGCCTCCTAGGGCTGGCCAGCAATAGCAATCAAAGTCACATGGTACTCAGGCAAACTCACCCTCCGAGCCTGCGGCTCAGGCAAAGGGGGAATAGTAGCAGGTTCGTGGTTGTCGTCGACAGAGGCCACCACTTCAGCCTGGCCCTCTAGGTCGCCAGGCTCCAAGCCAGAAGTGAGCTCCCACAGGGAACCGTTTCGACCCTCTTCAGCAGGATGAGGTCCCAGCTCCACCCTCCACTTCAGCCTCACCTTCGACATCCCCTCCTCCCCCCGAGTTCTCCTCCACGCCCCCCCCCTCCCCCGCCTCCTCCCTCTCCTTATGCCGCTCCCCGCTCCCTCACTCCTCCATCCCCCAATTCCCTCCCTGCTTCCACTTCTCCTCCCGTTCCTACCCCACAGCCAACCCATGGGGTGGGACTTTACTCAGCTGCTAAGAGATCTCTTGGCACCGCTTTTGCCACGAGTCGCTTGGCGAGAGAGGGACAACCTTTCTTGGGAACCCCCCTTCTGGTGCAGACGTCTCCCTTTGCAGCAGCCCCTCGTGGAGTAACGAGCTTCGACATTCGTCGTAGGTGGGACTTCTTCACCTACGACTTCACACGGTTTCTCTGCGACCCTTCACCAAACTTTGAGGCAGCTTGTTTCACAGTTCATGTATTGTACCTCGCATCTAGAGGGATAGAGGCCCTGGACTCAGCGCTTGGCTTCTCTTTTCCCCTGTGTGGGAGGGACCAGTCTGAGTGGACTCTGGACTCGGTGATGGAGTGGCTACAAGCACAGGCCCTCGAGTTCTCTCACCACATGGGAGACCTGGGGGTTATAGATCTCGTACAGACTTTGTGGCCGTTGGCCAAGTTCTCGGTGACACCTCCAAACTCGGCAAGATGTAGACACATTGTGGTACACTTCTTTGCTGACACGCAAAGCACACCATGCTATGTATACATACATGAGGACTTCTAGACAAAGGAGGTCGCCCTGCGCACAGCACGCTCTTCTTGGGCCTGGCCTAGACATTCTTTGCAGTCACGTCTCTCTCGGGGACACTCGGATACGGGTTATTCCCCATCCAAGCCAGCCTCGAATATAGCGCAGTTAGCTGCTGCTGCTGCAACATCAGTTCTTTCTCGTTCTCCATGAGGATTGTCTCATGGAACGTACAGGGATTAGGTGGGCCCCACTTTCAGTGCCAGTGGGGCCGATTGCGTCAAGAGCTTCAGCGATGCCTTGTGGGCGGAGAGATTGATCTTCTTATTCTGCAGGAGCATCATCTTTGTGAGAGCCGCATTAGACGATGTGGTAAACTTTTGCGTGGGCGATATGAGACATTTTGGTCAGCTGCTTTTGGACCTAGTGGTATCCAGAAGGGTTATGTATGACTATTGCGGACTCTTGGCAGCAGGCCATTGTGGGCAAAGGTATTATTGTGCCTGGCAGGGCTCAGTGGATTACTATGCAGGTTTAGGGCTGCCTCTTGGGCTTCCTGAACATCTATGTGCCTAATGTGGCAAGTGCACGTGCAGAGTTTTGGTCTCACATTGTAGAGTCTCTACCGCATGCAAAGCAATGCTGCATTGGGGGTGACTTCAACATGCTAGAGGACCCCTCTGACAGGATTGGAGGTAGCCATGCTACTGTGCGCGGAGCTGAGTTGGCAGCTTGGGAGAGGCTATGTATGACTTTGAGGGTTTCAAATGTTTGGCAGCACACTGGCTTTGTGAGGACCCCAGACAGCTTGGCCTTCTCTCGCTCGGACCGCAGAGTGGGAGGAGTAAATCTATCTCTAATAGATCGCTTCTACGCTAGTGACCACATTTGTGACTTGGGTGTGCCTGTTTGCAGTTTGGCTGGGACATCTTTTTCAGACCATGCACCAGTGATCCTCACAGTCACAGATAGACAGAGGAGGGGGAGCATGATGCTACGCATCCCTGAGAGGATCTTATTGGACTTAGAGCTTAGAGAGTGAGTGGTAACTCTTTGGACAGAGGTCTTGGACATGAAGGACTCTCCTCCTCAGAGTGGCCTCTGGACTTGCTAAGCTTAGTCGTTTCTTTCTCCAGGAGTCTACGGCCCCCCTGGCTGCAATGAGGGAGGAGGAGCAGCGTCTCCAAAGGGGCGTTGCTTCCTTGCAGAGGACGCACGAGCAGCACGCAGACGGTCCTTGGTTAGAGGAGAGACTTCAGCAAGCTCGCCAGGAGCTTGCTTGCATAAAGGAGAGGCGTCATGAGTTTGCTTTCCATCGACAGGCATCTCAGTGGACCTAGGTGGGTGGCAAAGTGACTGGGACGTTCTTTGAGATAGTGGGACCTCGTCAACGCACACCAGTGTCAGCCAGTTGAGAAGACCTGACGGGTCAGTTGCTTCATACCCAGAGGATATGCATGCAGTTGCTACTGACTTTTACCTCAGTCAGAGCATCAGGATGCATGTAGAGAGCAGGTTTGGGCACAGATGCCTTGTCTTGTGATTGAGGAGATGCGCCAGAGACTTGAGCTTCCTCTTCAGCTAGAGGAGCTCCATGTGGCTGTCAGAGCACTTCCCCGAGGTAGTTGTCCCAATGAGGATGGTTTGACTCCCAGTTGTTTCTTGTTTGGAGTACTGGGACTTGCTTGGCTCAGACCTTTGCAACGCTTTTCAGTATCTTGCACAGAGGAGAGATGCCTGACACATCATCCCCCAAAACACACACACACACACACACACACATTATGCTTATGATGTGAAGACATCTCTCTTGAAGCTTACAGGATTTTCTTTCATTGTTTCTAGCTTTTGGAGCATCATAACGCTCCGATCACTGAACTTTTTCCCTGTGGGTTTTCCTTGTTTTGAGGTTTCCCACTTGTAAATAAAATCATGATTTACAAAAAAAATGTCTGTGTGTGTGTGTGTGTGTGTGGAGAGAAAACCTGTGCCCTTCGCTTGTTTGCGAACTTCTGCCCTGCACCTGCTCTGCCAGCTCGCGAAGTGCTGCCCTACGCCTACTCTACCTGCGTGCGCTTCAAAACCTACGAGAACCACGTCTCCTGTGTGAGCCCTCTGCTCTATGGCAGAACAAGTACCCTGTAGCAGGTCAGTTTGGGAGTCACGAACTTGTGGCAAAGGGGCATGGCCCTCAGCTTTGTCAGCCTTCAGTGAGCACGATTCAGGTTTGCTAGGTGTTGCTTGGTCTTTCTCGATTTCGCTGGGGATTCTCAACATAGTGTAGATATTATGTGCTTCTATGGGTGAAACTTTGAACCAAGTGGTGACGTTCTGTGTCTCAGCTCGTACAAGGTTTTGTCAGGACTTGCAGTGCGCTATGTACACAAGTGAGGAAAGGACAGCTTGATGTAAGACTCTTGTGGTTTCTAGTGCAATCTTAAGCAATCTTTGTACAGAGTTTTAGTTGCCTTTGGCAGTTTTTCGTAGTGAAACCGGCCTGTTCAATCCAAAAAGGGCGGTAGACTTTACTTCAAACCTTGATTTAGCTTTCACCCATTATTAGTCGTCTATTCTACCTGTACTTTCAAGACACAACAAAGGGGAGAGGGATACAGGCTGCTAGATTGCACCTGTATGAGAAGACCGACACCAGATTGGCCCCTAACTTAGGCGCCCCTTTCGGTATTTCTTTATTGTTCAAAAGAGGGAATAAATGTTGTGGTTCCCTACAAGCTGCCCCGCACAAAGTTGGCTGAATTTCCACTGTTCCAGCCCGATTTCGGTAGCATAACCGTACTAGGACCCTTCACAGTTAGTATTCCCACGCATTGAATGACTTTCCCGACGCATACGGGCACTTTGAAAACCTGGCGAGAATCTGCAGCACGCTGAATTCTCTGTTTTCAGCCCCGAAAATGCGCCAGATCACCTGTACAACAATCCCCTTGCGTCCCCAAACCTCCTCGGGATATTAAGGACGGTTTAGGGCCAAAACCCTAAACCTGCAAAAATACACAGCAGGCTGTAATTTACTGTTTCAGGCTCCGTTTCGCGTGCCGGTCACATCCGTAGCAAGTCCTCAAGCTCCCGCACCTGTAGGGCTACTTGCCCTTTGAATTGGACGAGATTTCTGGCGTGAAACCTCTCCGAATTCACTTGTACCTGCGGGGGGATTAGCCGCTAGCTAATCCAGTACCTGTGCAAGAGGCTCTTGCCTCGGCAATCGTGCATGAACCCACACAACTGTACATTGGTCAAATGAAGAGCCCACTAGAGGGGCATAACATACTGCCAAAGGGGAGAGAGAGGGCAGTGCGTAGCGTGCAGGGCATCACTCCTGGCACCGCACTGTGCATAAGAGGGAAAGCAAGCACTCCATAGCTCTTAACCTGTGACAGAAGCTGAAAATGAGCCTCTGCCAGCTTAAAAATCAGCGCCCATTTTTATGCATGAGGAAAGTGCACCAGAATGTGCCACTTGGCACATTTACAAGCATTTTCCCGTTTCGGGGTTGCCGCCTAAAAATCTCCCAACCGGTTGCCCAGTTGACTTCACGGCAGAGTAAGAAAATGTTCCCCTCGTCATTCCGGAGGTAATGACGCAAACACATTTTCAGGTCCTAAAATAGCAGTTCCCTAAATTTTAGGAGATGCTGCCATTGTATCTTTCTAGGTCATCTGACCCCCTTTGTACACTGCAGCCACACCCAGAACTGAAATGTAGCCTCTGTAGCAAACGATTCCAGTTTGGCTAGTCAATGACCCCACTTTGGCTAACCATAGTCTTTGTCCAACCTTAGTGCTCTCTTGCCCTCAGGCCTGGACTCCCTCTGGACAGTTCCACACTAGCTATGCAATGCAGGGCAGTTAGATTTCCCGAGGGGTGTTTCCAAAAAGTGAAAGTAAATAGATAATAAGAAAGAAATCAACAAAAAGGATAGATAGTAGTCACACGCTGGTGACATACCCCCCTCTTGAAATCTCAAACGTCCTCGTTTGCATCTATGTCGTACATGCTTCCAGTCAACACTGATGTATTCAACAACTGTCGACACATATACGACACATACATGCTCCTTGTCAACCCTGGTGTATTCAACACCTCGTCGACACGTGTATTGCTTGCGTGTGAGCACTGTCCCAATGACATAGTGGTAGCTTCGCACTCTGCCATTGCTTTGAGTCACTAACTTTCAAATGACAAAATGATAGCCACATATTTTGCCACTGTCTTATAGTACACGTTGGGCCCAATAACACTTTCGAGCATACCCAAACCGACAGTTTAAGAATGCAGTTACACATGTACTCTTTAATAGAAGCAATTACTGTATCCTTGACAAACTGACAAGAAATACTCACTTCTATAGCACTAACCAAACTTTTGGACATTCCATAAGAGCAATTGCCAAACTGACAATCTGTACAGCTCTAACATTCATGTAACATGTATTTGATTTGAGCTCACTTTAAATACCATGTACATCATTTGTTTCACAAGCCATTGTCACACTGACAATCCATGTAGCTTTGAAACTCAACGAGTCAAGTGAGAGACGGAAGTGAAAAAATAGACCCGCTGGTCTCTACACCAAGACTATGCACAATGGCCTCATCATGGGGAATACACAATAGGGGCACCACCTAGCAAGATATGCGGCTAGGACGCATACATATACACAATGAAGCATGCATGGAAAACAATTTCAAGATCCACGTCCAAATGTGGAATGGGGTGGTCGGAGAATAAGGTGAGAGGAGTGGTGAGTGAGTGAGAATGGGCTCGCTACGCGTGTATGTAGTAAGGAAGATAACGAGGTCAGGGATACATGCAAGTATGTATGCTCACTTCTCATACAAAAGGTGGCGAATCCGCACACCTTAAGATGGAAGTAGCAAGATGATAGGAATATGAGAGGGAGAGAGAGAGTGTGTGTGTGGTGGCGAATCCGCACACCTTAACATAAGCAAAAAAATAAATAAATAAATAAATAAAATGGCAAGGAACAAGCATATACCATACTCACAATGAGATGTATCCAAAGCGACACAAAGTATGGCACCAAGATGGAGTGTGTTGATTGCTTGCAAAAGATGAATACAATAGGTAGCGTATGGCAGGAAAATGAGAAGGGAACGAGATCGTAGGAGGCATAATGGAGAGATGGGAGTTGATGGCGAGGAATATCATGAGTGTGTCCACCCTTCATCTTCTTGAAATTGTGCCTTCAACCCTTAATTACAAGTGGTGTGGAGGTGTGGTGCTCATCTTTTGTGCATGGTGATGGTGATGATGATGGTGTTGTGATTATGTGATTAGGGTTCATGCTACAAGCATGTAGCACAAGAGTGTGTATGGATAGGTGTGTGTGTGTGTGTGTTCTCCCCCCCAAGTGAGCTTCATGGCCTCCTTATATAGGGAAGGAGGGAAGGATTTAGCAATATTTCTATTTGAGGTGAGTGTCCCACTTTGGTGACTAGGAAAATGGGGTGCATGTGACTGTGGCTCCCATCTTGTCTCCTCATTATTTAAAATACCAGAGTCAATAGAGAGAGAAAAAGAGAGAATGTGGGTAGGATGTAGAGGATAGGAAATATTTACAATAGTCTAGCTTTGGATAGACATAAGCTTATTAGGGAGAGAAGAGAGAGGTAAGAAAATTATAAGAGAGGTTGTCGAAGGTGGATATTTGTTGATGAGGATGGATCCTCCAAAAATGGTGATAGAATTACTCTAAACTAGCCAAGACCTCATTAAAAGAGCCTTGTCCCTTGTAATCATGCTTGAAGACTTGTAGAACCATAGCCATTCTAGAAGGAAGAAAAGTGGGATGGCCTGTGTCACCATTACACGAGAAAACTGGGGTCCACTACAAAAATCATATCTCCGTGTTCATAACTCCAAAAATTCTGAAAAAAAATTGAGCTAAAAGTTGAGATCACGAGCTACATCTTTCATGTTGAACGCTCCTTCAGATTCGGGGTTCTTCTTTACTTAAAAAATTCAGCCAAATAATGTATTATTTGTGGTTGCAAAAGTCTTTTGGTGGTCCCCTTTGAGTGGACTTCTCTCTTACCTTCAAGTGTAAGCTCCTTCATGTGTATGAAAACATGACCTAGAGTGTTGAAAAGATTGGCAATCATCTAGATGGAGGTATTATTGAAATTTGAAAGTGGGGTTGAGGTTTGAAAATGAAAACTAGTGAATAAAATATTTGGTAGAGTGGAATAATATACATACATGAAAAAAAATATATTAGAAAATACTAGAATATATATATTTAATATTTTTAAGGTCAAAAGAGAGATCAACAAAGAAAGCTTACTTATTATGCTACATCGTGATTGATTAGCATAAGTATTATTTATTTAATAAAGGCTAAAACGTTTGTGAAAAAAGAAGAAAAAAATCAAAAGTAACTTATATAATGGGAAATATTTTGATAAAAGGGCAAAAATATATGGGGGGGTTCCCATGCATGGAAAAGCTTTCCTCATTAGCCCTCCCCCTAAGGCTAGAGGTATTCATGCCTCTAGCGTTGTACCTGATTCTTCTTCAATTGAGGTGGAGGAGTCTCCCTCCTCGGGGATTTCCATCATAGGTGTTTGATCAAATCTCAAAAAGTATTGCTTCAACCTCCATCCATTGACACGTGTTTTGTGGAGCCTACCATCTGCATCCATCAATCGGTAACTGCCATTGGCGTAGCGCTTTCTAATGACAAATGGCCCTTCCCATCTGGGTGAAAACTTTTTATCCTTCCTAGTGTCAAACCTGTTATCATACCGTAGGACCAACATACTTTTCTTGAGACCTTTTGCCCTAAGTCCCTTGTTGAAGGTAAGTCGACGTTGCTCTGCCTGTGCTGCATAATAGTTGATAGCATCTTCTCTGTCTAGTTGAAGCCTCTCTAGATCAAGAATGTGGTTGTGGAGATGAGCATTAGGACGTTCCACCTGCCCAGCTAGCACCCTGAGACTAGCCAATTGTACTTCAATGGGTAAAATGGCTTCCTTACCAAACACCAAGTGATATGGTGTGAACCCAAGGGATGTGCAAAATGAAGTGCGATAAGCCCAAAGTGCAGCCATAAGATGCTTGTCCCAATCACTTTTGTGATTGTTTATATGCTTAGTGATGATCTTGCAGATCATACCATTTACCTTTTCCACCAAACCATTGCATTGTGGGTAGTAGGGAGTTGAGTGTCGTCGTGAGATACCTAACTTCTCCATTAGCTCTCCTACAAGGTCTCCTCTAAAACCTGGTCCCCTGTCAGAAATCATTTCAAGAGGAGTGCCAAAACGGCAACAAATGTTTTCAAATACGAACTTAGCCACTTCCTTAGCTGTAATCCGGGTGGTGGCAACTGCTTCAGCCCACCTGGTCATGTAGTCCACACCCATGATGATATAAAATTTACCTGATTGGCTCCTTGGCAAAGGCCCAATAGCATCAATTCCCCATTTCTCAAATGGTCCATATGAGATTATAGGAGTCTGTGGCTCATATGTGAGCCTCCTATCCCCTGCCTTTTGACATTCCTTGCATGTTTTACACCAATGATGCACATCCCTATGTAGACTAGGCCATACAAACCCGGCTTGTAGAATCTTTCTACTAGTGATGTAAAGTGCAAAGTGTCCTCCGCAAACACCATCATGGCAACTTGAAATGATTTCAGTGATCTCTCTAAAGAGAGGTACACGCCTAAGAATTTGATCCTTACCCTTGCAGTAGAGGTCGTCATTGATAAGGCGGTATTTTGTTGCCTTGCGCACAAGCCACTGCTTTTGGCCCTTAGTAAGATCCTTAGGACACTCTCCTGTGTCCAAGAAACTCATGATGTCAGGCATAGCATCGCTACCTTGGAAGAGAGGCAGCTTCAACTTGATAGCACCCACCACTGAAACATCTTGCAACTTCTCTCTAGCTAGAGCATCTGCTTCTTGATTTTCTGCTCGAGGGACATGATGTAATTGTACAACTTGAAATTTCCCTAAAAGTTCCTTGACTTTGCGCAAATGGCCTAGCAAGATATGATTTTTACAAGCCCAAGTTCCTTGTATTTGTTTTATTAAAAGCATGGCATCACCAAATACATATAACCGTTGAATGCCCTGTGTCACACACCACTCTAACCCAAGAGTTAAAGCTGCATATTCTGCCTCATTGTTAGAGTGAGAATCCAAGAGATTCCCAATGGAGAAAACCTTGTCCCCTTGCTCGTTGAAGATGACAATGCCTGCTGCAGCTTTGTCCACTTTCCTCTTGTAGGCTCCATCAAAGAAAAGAGAGTGAGCCTCCTCTACCTTAGGGACTTCCAGCACGGGTGTAATATCTTGATCATTTGGCTTTATCTTTAGCTTCTTTTCATAGTGGCGATGAGTGAGAATACCTCCTAGACTGGCCCTTGTGGAGTTCTCCACTTGCATTGTGTAGTCAAACTCTTGTAGCCTTGTGAGCCATTTGGAAATCCTAGAAGAAACATCCATGTGCTGCATTACATAAGGAAATACTTCTTCCATTGTTAAGATTATGAATGGTCTAGACAATAAATAAGAGCGAAATTTGGTGGTAGCAAACATTAATGCAAGCACCATGTGCTCCACTGCCGTGTATCCCTTTTCTGATGGGGTCATCATTCGACTAGAGAAGTAGATAGGACGCATGAAAGAAGTTTGAGGATCCTTTTGCATCAATACAGCCCCAAGTGTGTCATTGCCAACACTAGGGTTTACATAAAATGGCTCGTCCCACTTTGGAGGTGCTATGGTGGGAAGTGAAGCTAGAATTTGTTTTACCTCATTGAATTGTTGTTCATTTTCTTCACTCCAAGTGAAGATCTCTTGATGGGTAACTTTTTGTAAAGGGAGAACCACTTGGGAGAGCAAGTGAATGAACCTACTCAAATACCTCACCTTTTGAAGAAAAGAGACCAATTGCTTTGTTGTGGTGGGAGAGGTCAAAGCCACCAAGGCTTGAACCTTGCTTGGGTCAGCTTCAATGCCGTTGGCCGAGATCACATGGCCAAGAAGAGTAACCTTGCTTTCACCAATGTGGCATTTCTCCACATTGAGTTGGCCACCCAAAGCTTGTAGCCTAGCTAGACCTTCATAAACTTTCTCCAAATGAAGAGAGCGAGAGCTATAGATGCAAAAGTCATCAATAAAAACACGGATTGATTTTCCAAAGAATGGCTGAAAAACAAATGTCACATATCGCTGAAAAGTGGCTGGAGCATTAGTGAGACCAAAAGGCATAACTCTGTAAGCAAAACATCCCCATGGTGTGATGAAGGTTGTCTTCTTTTGATCTTCTTCAGCGATGCTAATTTGGAAGTAGCCTGAGTAGCCATCACATACCGTGTAGCGCTCATGTCCTGCTACCTCATTGAGTATTTCGTCTTGAAAAGGAAGAGGAAAATGGTCCCTCTTTGTGGCTGCATTAAGAGGCTTGTAATCAACACAAACCCTCCACTTACCATTCTTCTTTGGTGTGACTACCACTGGAGAAACCCACTCTGAGTCTTCAACAGGATAGATAAAACCGGCTTCTAGCAATTTCCTCACCTCTTTGAGTAGGGCGTCTTGTTGAATTACTCCTAGCCGCCTGAGCTTCTGCACTACAGGTTTACTTCCCTCCTTGAGCTTAATGTGATGTTGAACTACTGTGATGCCAGTGATTTTATCATATTCATCAATGAACAATGTGGTAAAATTACTTAGCATCAAAATATAATCTTCACGCTCCTTCCCACACAACTCACTAGAGAGCATTTGATGTAGCTTACTTGCTTCTACCAGAGGTTGTATACCTGGTGTCTCCCCTTGGCTTGATAATGAGGCATCAGGTTGCTCCATCTTCTTAGGGTCCTTGAGAATGATCCCCATCACCTCAATGCTACTGTCACTTTCTTCACTCACTGTTGACTCCTCCTCTGAAGCGGTTGAAGATTCACCACTAGAAAACTCATCCTCGGAGGTTTCTAGATCCATGTCGCGTTGTTGACCTATCTTCATGTCGTAAAGTATTGGCCTTCCTTTTGCATCCTTCATCTGGATTATGCCGGTGTCCCAGTCCTGCTTAGCTCTCATAGCCATAAGCCAAGGCCTCCCTAGAATGATAGGATAGCCCTCCCCTTTGTGTGGCATGACAAAGATGTCCACATCTACCTCGGTGTTGAATGCCTTTATCCTAACTGCATTTATGACACCAACACATTGAACTTTTAAATTATTTGCCATTTTGGCTCGGCATGGTGCCGGTCGACTCACCTCTAAACCCAAACGGTGCATCATTTTTTCACTCATGACGCATATTTGTGCGCCACCATCGATGTAGATATTGGAGATGTGTTGCCCTTTGATGTAAGCATCCATCACTGGTAGTTTGTCGTCTAGATTCCTCCCAGAGATAGCCCCAGCTATCTTTGGCTTTGGTCGCCTTGTGTTAACCATCTTTGTCCATTGTCTCCTCACCCTAGGTGCTAGGTGGAGTAACTGGGGCCAGGTGATTTTTGGGCACTGCACAGAAACATCTTGAACCAAATCATATGGTTTAGAACATTCACCCAAAGAGAAATCTACAATGTCAATTTTACGTCGTGACTTGGACGGCTTTTTGCTAGATTCCCCTTTATTCTTCATCTTTTCTTCCTTTTGAGAAGATTCACCATGCTTAGCGCGTTTTACCCCAATGGCATCTACTCCTTTAACCTTGGTCTTATCCTCCTCCACTTTCTCCTTTCCCTTACCTTCAAGACTGATGACGCTTACTGTTTGATTGCCAACTGGTGGTGGGGGTAAGGGTGGAATGAGAGGTTGTGGTGGTGGTGGTGGTGGTTGTGGTTGAATCGGTGGTTGTAAGATTTGCATGGGTGGTGCTTGTCGTGGTGCCCTCGGTGGTGGTGGTCTTGCTCTTGGTGGTGAAACCTGGTTTTGTCTGGCTCCTCTGTTGAAATTCTGCCTCCTTGGTTGTGGACAGTAGTACATGCCATGACCATCCTCCCCACAATTGTAGCAATGGTATTCTTGGTTTTGCCTTCGTTGTCCTCTCCCTTGCTCTTGGTTGCGATTGTATGCATGCCCTTGTTGTATCAAATGGACTGAGAGATTCTCAAGTTGATTGGTGATTCGGTTGAGCAGGTCTTGCTTGAGCAGGTTTTGCTGATCTTCAATTGGTTCTTGTGGTTGAATCCTCTGGGCGACTGTTGTAGGTGGTGCTAGAGGCGGTGGGGTCCTAACGGCTTCCTCTCCATCGATATTCCTCGCTTGTAGGTGCAACTTCTTGTCTTTAAGGCGGGCCACTTCAACTGCTAGCTCATACGTAGCAGGAAACCTTCCCTTCACCTTCTCTTTAAGAGTTGGCCATAACCCAGCCACAAACCGATCCTTCTTTAGGAAATCAGGTGCCCCCTCATCCTCTCTTAGCGATGCAACCCATCACCCCCATAAATCTACAAACTTTGACTCATATGATGCGTATTCCAGCATATTGCCCTGCTTCAACTCTGTCAACAATTGCCATAGTTTCTCTGATGTTGTGCCCTCTCCAAAACGCTTGACAAAGGCTGCCCTTAATAAGTCCCACCGTTCCTTGGTTTCTTGTGCCAAGGCATTGTACCATGATCTTGCCTCCACCTTCATTAGAAGTGGGAAGATGCGCAAGCGCGAAGCATCATCATCTCTCGCAGAGATGACACATGCTATTTCCAAGTTGTCTAGAAAGTTTGCAGCATCCTCGCCCACCTTACCAGTAAAGGTTGGAAATGCTACACTTGCCATGATTACTGAGAGAGAGCTAGAAAGACACAATTCTTAACTTGCAAAATTTTTTCTTCTTTACAAGGAGGCGTGTATACCCTATTATACTAGGACATAGATTAAAACTTCAAACGGTACATTGCCTTGTACCAAAGGTAAAACAAATGGTTGATCTGATGCCAGAACCTCAAAAAACCGCTCCCCACCCGGCATGGTGTCAATGACGTGCTGGTAGTGAATCTTCAAGTCCAATATTACCTTGATTGAGCGTACACGTGTTGGTATGTGTGATCTGTCTTGAGGTAGGTTGTCCTGATTCATGTGAAGCTTAGAGGTGCTTAGTCACTGTCCAAGCTTGTAGGAGAGGGTGGTGTTCTTTCCTGAAACAAACTCAGTAGATCCCTAGTTTCTCTAGTGAGAGTGTGAGCCAATGCTTCTGTTATTTGTGCTGCAGCATCAGGTGCGACTTGAAAACTGACTATGATAATTACCTCGGTGACTTGAGTTACCCGATTCTCAAAGTAGAATAGTATTGATTCTCTATTGTGCAGAGCTCCTTCCATTTTGTTGTTGTTGGTTGGTTGTAGGTTGCGGACATGGTTTCCACCTCCTCCTTCTTCTTCTTGGCACTTGGCCTATGTATATCCACTGGGTTTGGCGCGTTGGTTGACTCTCCCACTTCAAATCGATTACCGTTACGCCTGGCACTCGAGCTTCGATGGAGATGCGGAGTTCGTCTAGTTGTGCTTGGAGCTCTTCTTCTTCTGTCGTCCAGTTAGAAAATCCTTCATACTCATTCATCCATTCACAATAGTTTAGGGTTTTCAGTCTTGTAAACTGAAGGGTTTCAAGAGCCCTCCTCAGTGGAGGCACCAAATGAGAGGCGGAAGTGAAAAAATAGACCCGGTGGCCTCTACACCAAGACTATGCACAATGGCCTCATCATGGGGAATACACAATAGGGGCACCACCTAGCAAGATATGCGGCTAGGACGCATACATATACACAATGAAGCATGCATGGAAAACAATTTCAAGATCCACGCCCAAATGTGGAATGGAGTGGTCGGAGAATAAGGTGAGAGGAGTGGTGAGTGAGTGAGAATGGGCTCGCTACGCGTGTATGTAGTAAGGAAGATAACGAGGTCAGGGATACATGCAAGTATGTATGCTCACTTCTCATACAAAAGGTGGCGAATCCGCACACCTTAAGATGGAAGTAGCAAGATGATAGGAATATGAGAGGAAGAGAGAGAGTGTGTGTGTGGTGGCGAATCCGCACACCTTAACATAAGCAATAAAATAAAATAAAATAAAATAAAATGGCAAGGAACAAGCATATACCATACTCACAATGAGATGTATCCAAAGCGACACAAAGTATGGCACCAAGATGGAGTGTGTTGATTGCTTGCAAAAGATGAATACAATAGGTAGCGTATGGCAGGAAAATGAGAAGGGAACGAGATCGTAGGAGGCATAATGGAGAGATGGGAGTTGATGGCGAGGAATATCATGAGTGTGTCCACCCTTCTTCTTCTTGAAATTGTGCCTTCAACCCTTAATTACAAGTGGTGTGGAGGTGTGGTGCTCATCTTTTGTGCATGGTGATGGTGATGATGATGGTGTTGTGATTATGTGATTAGGGTTCATGCTACAAGCATGTAGCACAAGAGTGTGTATGGATAGGTGTGTGTGTGTGTGTGTTCTCCCCCCCAAGTGAGCTTCATGGCCTCCTTATATAGGGAAGGAGGGAAGGATTTAGCAATATTTCTATTTGAGGTGAGTGTCCCACTTTGGTGACTAGAAAAATGGGGTGCATGTGACTGTGGCTCCCATCTTGTCTCCTCATTATTTAAAATACCAGAGTCAATAGAGAGAGAAAAAGAGAGAATGTGGGTAGGATGTAGAGGATAGGAAATATTTACAATAGTCTAGCTTTGGATAGACATAAGCTTATTAGGGAGAGAAGAGAGAGGTAAGAAAATTATAAGAGAGGTTGTCGAAGGTGGATATTTGTTGATGAGGATGGATCCTCCAAAAATGGTGATAGAATTACTCTAGACTAGCCAAGACCTCATTAAAAGAGCCTTGTCCCTTGTAATCATGCTTGAAGACTTGTAGAACCATAGCCATTCTAGAAGGAAGAAAAGTGGGATGGCCTGTGTCACCATTACACGAGAAAACTGGGGTCCACTACAAAAATCATATCTCCGTGTTCATAACTCCAAAAATTCTGAAAAAAATTGAGATAAAAGTTGAGATCACGAGCTACATCTTTCATGTTGAACGCTCCTTCAAATTCGGGGTTCTTCTTTACTTAAAAAATTCAGCCAAATAATGTATTATTTGTGGTTGCAAAAGTCTTTTGGTGGTCCCCTTTGAGTGGACTTCTCTCTTGCCTTCAAGTGTAAGCTCCTTCATGCGTATGAAAACATGACCTAGAGTGTTGAAAAGATTGGCAATCATCTAGATGGAGGTATTATTGAAATTTGAAAGTGGGGTTGAGGTTTGAAAATGAAAACTAGTGAATAAAATATTTGGTAGAGTGGAATAATATACATACATGAAAAAAAATATATTAGAAAATACTAGAATATATATATTTAATATTTTTAAGGTCAAAAGAGAGATCAACAAAGAAAGCTTACTTATTATGCTACATCGTGATTGATTAGCATAAGTATTATTTATTTAATAAAGGCTAAAACGTTTGTGAAAAAGAAAGAAAAAAAATCAAAAGTAACTTATATAATGGGAAATATTTTGATAAAAGGGCAAAAATATATGGGGGGGTTCCCATGCATGGAAAAGCTTTCCTCACAAGGTAGGTTTCAGATCGAAGGCTTAAGGTAAAGTGATAACACAGTTGGTGACTCTGCAAGTTCACCTTCGTCCATCCACTTAGCATCTATTGGTGGATAGTTTCTGAACTTTACCAAGTAACGCCTAGCAACCTTGCCTTTCACTTTTCTTTCCTTATGTGCCAGAATCTGTTCGAGGACCAAGATCTCGTCAAGTTTCTCGACTTCCGGCTGATCTTCAACTGGCATATCTTCTGGCACATCACCCACATAGGGTCTGAGAAGACTCACATGAAACACATTGTGAATCCTTCCAACTGTCAGGCAATTTCAGCCTATATGCAACATCACTGATTATGTCGCACACTTGAAAAGGCCCATAGTAACGCATGCTGAGCTTTGGAAACAGTCTTTTCTTGCCCTTCATCTTCTTTAACCTTGCCTTTTCAAAGCGTAAAAGCACCCAATCACCAAGTGAATATACCACTTCACGACGGTGATGATCAACTGCTTTCTTTTGCTTTGCCTGAGTCTTTTCCAAGGCCACTTTGACCTTCTTGTACATTTCATCCATGTCCTGAACATACTTATCTGCTTCAAATATCTTGTTCTTTGTATGCAGTATGGGAGGAACTTTTTTGCCACCTTCAACTATCTCAAAGGGTGCCTTGCCAGTTGATGAATGCACTGTATTATTGTATGCATACTCCACCAATGGCAAATACTGCTCCCACTTTCCTTTATGCTCTGACACATAGCACTTCAGAAGATCTAGGACAGTAGAATTTGCCTCTTTTGATTGCCCATCTGTTTGAGGATGAAATGACGAAGAGAATTTGAGCGTGGTGCCCATATTCTCAAACAAGCCTCTCCAGAACAAACTTGTCATGCGTGGATCACGATCGCTAAGAATCGACTGTGGCATGCCATGATACTTGAAAATATTGCTCATAAACAAGCGTGCCATCTGATCTGGCTTTATCTTCTTCCTGACAAGAATAAAATGAGCCTGCTTGCTAAATCTGCAAATGATGGTCCAAATACCATCGTTTCCTGTCTGCGTTCTCGGAAGATCAAAGATAGAATCCATAGCAATACTTTCCCATGGTTTATCTGGAATAGGTAGTGGTTGCATAACCCTCGTGGCTTTTGCCTGTCAAACTTGACCTTCTGGCAAATTAGGCATTCTCGCACAAAGGCATCCACATCCCTTCGCAATGTAGGCCAATGGAAGAATGTCTCAACCGCTTTAACTGTAGCATCGATACCACGATGCCCTGCATACGGTGGGACATGACTCTCTTCCATAACTTTGCGTCGCAATGGCTTTGTGACACACAATCTGCAATGCATCATCATGAACCCATCTTTGAGAAGATAGTGCTCATGACGTTGTCCATGCATTAGCTGTTCGAAGACCGTTGCAAAATCTTCATCATTTTCATAGTGTTCCCTCCTATCATCAAGTTCATGATGATAAGGAATTGACACAACTGAAATTTGTGGCTTCCTTGACAAGGCATCAGCCACAACGTTCTTCTTGCCTTCCACATGCACAATCTGAAAATGGAACATGGACAAGATATTTGCCCATCGCATATGCTTCTCAGATAACTTTGTCTGTGTCAAGAAGTATTGCAAGGTCTGATGGTCCGTTTGGACAACGAAATCTGCACCTAGCAGGTAGTGTTTTCAACTTAAGAGCGCATGAATCACAGCCAGTAACTCTTTCTCATAGACCTGCATGGTCATCTCTGGCCCTCGCAAAATTCTGCTCTCATAGGCTACTACTCTACCATCTTGCATTAGCACTGCACCAATGCTACTACCGCAGGCGTCACACTGGACCACAAATGACTTCCTAAGATCTGGCAACACGATGATTGGATCTGAAGTCATGTTTTCCTTTAGGAGATTAAAGCTGAAATCTCTTTCTCTGTCCATCTAAAGGTGACTGCCTTCTTTTGAAGAGCATGTAAAGGTGACTGCCTTCTTTTGAAGAGCATATAAAGGTGAAGCAATCTCAGTGAAAATTCGGATAAACCTTCTGTAATAGGAGCATAGTCCCAAGAAACTTCGGACATCATGCACCGTCTTCAAATCTGGCCATGACTTGATCGCTTCAACTTTTGCAGGATCCATTCTGACACCATCCTATGAGACAATGTGTCCCAGAAAGTGGATCTCTTCCAGAAAAAATTCACTTTTCTTTGCATTGATGAGCAACCTATGATTGCGTAGCTCTTTGAACACAATGGCCAACTGATGTCTATGCTCCTCTTCATTCTTTGAGTAGACTATCATGTCATCAAAGAATGTACCAACAAACTGCTGGTGTGGACAGAAAATTCTGTCCATCATCCTATTGAACGTAGCAGGAGCATTTGTGAGACCAAAGGGCATCACTAAAAATTCGTAAAGGCCAAACGTCGTTCTAAAAGCAGTCTTGTGCACATCCTCTGATCTAATGCGGATCTGATGGTACCCACTCTTTAGATCTATCCTGCTAAACATAGCTGCTCCTTCTAATTTGTCCATAATATCATCAATTCTAGGTATAGGGAACCTATTCTTGATGGTATTCTTGTTCAGTGTACGGTAGTCGATGCACATACGCCATGAGCCATCCTTTTTCTGCACCAACAACACTGGAGAACAGAATGGAGATGAACTGGGCTGAATCAGCCCCTTTTCTAACAGCTCCTGTACTTGGCCCATTATCTCTTTCTGCTGAGCCGCACTAACCCTGTAAGGAGGCTTATTTGGTTGGCTACTGCCTGGCACCAAATCTATCGCATGGTCCTCGGGTCTCTCTGGCGGTAATTGAGATGGTAATGAATCGGAGAAACAGTCACTATACTGTTGTAAAAAAATTGACCTTTCTTTATCCAACATAGATAAATTTGATTCATCACAATCTGATACTTCACGTGCAAAAACCAAGTACGCAGAAAGATGCTTTTTCATTACAGAAGTAATAGTAGAAGCTGATACAGTGGGAATAGACTTCCCTTTAAGCTTTACATCCAAAATGTGAGTCTTTCCCCTGCTTTGTACAGTGATCTTTTTGTTGTAGGCATCCGTGATTCCCTGTACACGAAACAACCAAGGAATACCTAGCAACACATCACATCCGTCCAGTGGCATGATGTAAAATTCTTCAGCATCTACATAAGACTGGATATGTAGGCGCAACTTTCCAATGATGGGTGTCACAGCCTCTGTATGGCCAGGACATGCCAAACCTGCCTCTGCTGTATCCCCAGCTCTTCAGGTCTGATTCCCAACTTTGAAGCCAATTATGGGGAAATGAAGTTGGCTTTGGCACTTGGATCAAAGAAGATAAGCATTGTTTGATCCCTGACCTTTCCCCATGCTCTGCAAAGCTCACTTGCATCTGAATTTGGCTTGTCGCCCACCATATCTGGCACTAGACCAACCATGGGCTTCTTTCCTTTCTTGTCCTCCTTGTCTTTAGAATCAGCTGGCATTTTCTTTGTAGGACAATTGTAAGCAATGTGGCCAGGCTGCTCACAGATGAAGCATTTGTTCTCTGACCTCAGGACCTTCTTTTGCTCTTCCGACTTACAAGGAAAACGTCTTTTCCATTTCTTCGCTAGTCCCTTTTCTGATTCAGCCGTACCTTTGTCTTTCCCTGCGTTGGCTGGCTCCTGAGTCACTTTCGGAGCCTCCTTGGGAACATACTTCTTTGCTGAATTTTTCTTGGCTGATCCTTCCTTGACGCCAGTATTGAATTCGCAATCTTCTCCCTTGAGCAAACCATTGTCAGTGTTTGCTACCTCGATGAGCTGCGTCAAAGTAGTGACTTTGGTCTTCGTGCAGTATTTTCTCAATCCTTTAGGTAGGCCACAACAGTATTTTTCAATCTGTTCTGTCAATGGCACAAACCAATAGGAAGTTACTGGAAGTAGAGCTTTCCAAAACTTTCGATTGTAATCATCCAAATTCTTGCAAGTGGCAGCATTAAGCTGGTGCCATTCTATCATGACATCTGCTTCGAAATCATCAGATAACCATGCTCCTGCAAAAATCTGCTTGAAATAAATCCATGTGGACGGAGTTTGCCCTTGGAGCAATAAAGTTGTCCACCATTGTCCCACATTCCTTGTCAAGAAAGTGGCTGCCTTGCGGACCTTTGTAGCCTCTGTAAAGTTTCCCCCTGCATAGGCCTTGTCAAACTGCTGGAGGAATGAGAGAGCCTTCTTCTTGTTATCAAACCCTGTAAAGGTCGTGAAAGTCACACCTTTGCTACCTTCTCTGTATGGAGTTGGCCTCTCCAACGGCGTTAAATTGTCATATGGAAGTGACTGAAACATGGAAACACTATTAGGGTTCATTTGTGTTCCCTGACCGCAATTAAGTTGACCTGGAAATGCCATATTTGGCTGCTGATTTGTAATTCCAGCCATACCAAAATTTGCCTGTGGCATCCCAAATTAGCCCTGAGTGCTCTGAAACCCTGGTAGCATGCCCGTGACACCATACATGGGGTTAGGCATCATCGTTTGAGCACTCGCGAACACTGTTCCTGGCGTGTAAAACTGATTTCCAGGTGCATGACCAGCCATACTCTGGAATACCGATCCACCTCCAAAATAGCCAGGGTTTACTGAAGGTGGTGGGAAGACCTGTTGCATTGCCTGTAGGTTGCTTCCCTGCCCATTAGAACCAGCTATAGGCTGCTGAAAAGTGGCTGGCTGAACTGGTACAGATTGAAAGACTGGCATCTCAGCCACCTGTTCTTGCACTTAGGCACAGGTTGTGGAGACTGCATGTTCTCCGTCAAGTGTACATGTGTTTCCATTGACTGTGCAGTATGAATCACCTGTGCTCGAGCCTTAGTAGGCTTTTGAATATGATCCAATGACCCAACTTGCTGAGACGGAACAGGAGGTTGCAGAAAGGCTAGAAACCTCGGGTTCTGCATTACTTGTGTGAACATAGCCACAGCAGTGGCCAACTCAGTCCTGAATATATCATCATCCGTCTGGGGTGGTCTTGACGATTCACCCACTTCATGTGTCTGTTGACCCTGTGAAGAGGAAACCTCTTCAGTCACATCATCTGGTCTGTTAGCCATAATTGCTATTTCCTGTGTCTGGTCCATGATCCCCTGTGTCTTCAAGCCCAACCTGACCAAGGCTCACTTCTATGGGAAAAAGTGATTTAATCCCGTCGATGGAACCATGAAACCGGCCTGTTCAATCCAAAAAGGGCGGTAGACTTTACTTCAAACCTTGATTTAGCTTTCACCCATTATTAGTCGTCTATTCTACCTGTACTTTCAAGACACAACAAAGGGGAGAGGGATACAAGCTGCTAGATTGCACCTGTATGAGAAGACCGACACCAGATTGGCCCCTAACTTAGGCGCCCCTTTCGGTATTTCTTTATTGTTCAAAAGAGGGAATAAATGTTGTGGTTCCCTACAAGCTGCCCCGCACAAAGTTGGCTGAATTTCCACTGTTCCAGCCCGATTTCGGCAACATAACTGTACTAGGACCCTTCACAGTCAGTATTCCCACGCATTGAATGACTTTCCCGACGCATATGGGCACTTTGCAAAACCTGGCGAGAATCTGCAGCACGCTGAATTCTCTGTTTTCAGCCCCGAAAATGCGCCAGATCACCTGTACAGCAGTCTCCTCGTGTCCCCGAACCTCCTGGGGGTATTAGGGACCGTTTAGGGCCAAAACCCTTAACCTGCAAAAATACACAGCAGGCTGTAATTTACTGTTTCGGGCTCCGTTTCGCGTGCCGGTCGCATCCGTAGCAAGTCCTCGAGCTCCCGCACCTGTAGGGCTACTTGCCCTTTGAATTGGACGAGATTTCTGGCGTGAAACCTCTCCGAATTCACCTGTACCTGCGGGGGGATTAGCCGCTAGCTAATCCAGTACCTGTGCAAGAGGCTCTTGCCTCGGCAATCGCGCATGAACCCACACAACTGTACATTGGTCAAATGAAAAGCCCACTAGAGGGGCATAACATACTGCCATAGGGGAAAAAGAGGGCAGTGCATAGCGTGCAGGGCATCACTCTGGCACCGCACTGTGCATAAGAGGGAAAGCAAGCACTCCATAGCTCTTAACCTGTGACAGAAGCTGAAAATGAGCCTCTTCCAGCTTAAAAATCAGCGCCCACTTTTCTGCATGAGGAAAGTGCACCAGAATGTGCCACTTGGCGCATTTACAAGCATTTTTCCGTTTCGGGGTTGCCGCCTAAAAATCTCCCAACCGGTTGCCCGGTTGACTTCACGGCAGAGTAAGAAAATGTTCCCCTCGTCATTCCGGAGGTAATGACGCAAACACATTTTCAGGTCCCAAAATAGCAGTTCCCTAAATTTTAGGAGACGCTGCCATTGTATCTTTCTAGGTCATCTGACCCCCTTTGTACACTACAGCCACACCCAGAACTGAAATGTAGCCTCTGTAGCAAAGGATTCCAGTTTGTCTAGTCAATGACCCCACTTTGGCTAACCATAGTCTTTGTCCAACCTTAGTGCTCTCTTGCCCTCAGGCCTGGACTCCCTCTGGACAGTTCCACACTAGCTATGCAATGCAGGGCAGTTAGATTTCCCGAGGGGTGTTTCCAAAAAGTGAAAGTAAATAGATAATAAGAAAGAAATCAACAAAAAGGATAGATAGTAGTCTCACGCTGGTGACAGCAAGTGTCCCTTCAAACTTAAATGAGGAAAATTTGCGAATTCCTGCTTTCGATGTGGCAAATTCGGTCATATGCAGTCTGAATGTTTGTAGCCGGTCTTGCAACCCCCTCCTTCTGTTGTTCCCTCATCCATCTCTATCCCTACACGTAAACCTACGCGTGAAGTTAAGCAGAATGGAGTCTCTACTGCTAAGGTGGTTCCGAATGTGGAAAAAGGGGAAGGCAAGACATCGCAACTCATTGATCCAGAAAATGGGGCTGTTGCGGAAGACAAAAATGTTGGGCCTACTGATGTTAACTCATGGGTGGTGCCTAAAAAGTCAATGAAGATTCGCACCCCACTCTCTTCTCGTAATTATGTTCCTCCTGTTCTGCCAACAAGAATGCATCGTTTAAGCAACTTCCTTGTAATGACAATCGCACACTGATTGAGGCATGGGAAAAGGCGATGCACTCTTACAAAGATGTACTTCTTGGAGAGACTTCCACCCCCCATGTAAATCCTATGGACACATTTCCTGCATTGACCCAGAGGATGGGTTCTTGTATGGATGTAGCGGATGGAGATGTGTCTATGGGAACCTCTACTTGATTTATATGTTTGTTGCCTCTTGTACACATGATTCCCAATGCAAAGTCACATAAAATGCATCTCATACAATGTGCATGGGTTATGTAACCTTGATAAATGGCGACTGACCTGGCACTATGTACATATATGTAGGGCAGACATAGTTGTTTTGCAAGAGCATAATCAGCATGAGTTTGCTGGTCAATGTTCTTATGTTGCCGATTATTGGATTTTGTATGCTCGCTTGCAAGATTTCTCAGGATTATTGATGCTAGTTCGTCATGAGCTTCAACCTATTTTATTGCATAACGATCCGCATGGTCGGTGGATGGTGGTGCAATGCTTGTTGAATGGTCAAGTATATGACTTTGGAGGTGTTTATGCATATACAGCCTCTGGGCAAAGAGCTACTTTATGTGGCGAGATATCTCTTCTCACCCTTGGACCTCCATTTTTTTGTGGTGATTTTAATAATACCCCTGATACGAATGATACTACCACAGGCAATTCGCATATGTTACTTGCGGAAAGGCAAGATTGGGATCATCTCTGTCTCTGCTCGGATGACTGATCTATGGCATTATTTGCATCCAAATGCTCCTGGATTTACCTTTCAGCATGTTGCTCATTCTTCTTATCGAGCACGATTGGATCCTTGGTACTTGCTTAATGGGCAACAGTATGAAGAGTTTGTATGTGATATGAGGATAGATTCCACCCTGCAGTTATCGGCCATTATCCTCTTTTGATTTCTTTGTACTTTGGGCACTCTCTTCGTGATCGGCCGCTTCCTAGGAACGTTTGCTGCATGTTTACAATGCCTATCTTACTCATAAAGTTTTTCGAGACATGATTGCTAACATTATTCCACCACTGCTTGCTCACATGCATCTTGATCCGGATGCTGCCTAGTATTGCTTTGTCATGAGGGTGCAAAGTGTTATTCATGCCTATGGCACGCATTATGTGCAGTGCACTCGGGGGGATGTCGTTGATGCGAAACAGGTATGTCAACGTCTGCAAGAATTGACTGACATGCAGCCCCTTTCTAACTCCGAACTGGCGGAGTTATGTGAGGTATGTGTGTATTCAGCATAATGATAAGCGTAAAATTGCTAAATGGAAAACGCGTGCCCATCAATAGGCTTTAAAGGTTGTGCTTCGAAGCAATTTTTTAAGCGTCTACATCATACAAGCGTCTCACAAGCAATCAAGAGAGTTATGCTTTCCTCGGGTGATTGGACTTCTTCGAAGCAGGAACTTGCTGATGCTATGGTTTCGCACTATCGACAAGTGTTTGCTGCTCCTTAGCCAACTTCAGCCTTCTGCCAAGCGCGGCAATTATTGCTTTCTTATGTTCGTCCGATCTTGTCTTCGCAAAATGCACAATGCCTTGAGGATACATTCACCGATTCTGAATTGCATAGAGCATTGCTTGCTTTGGGCTGATGGCGATCTCCTGGTTGGGACATGCTTACTGTGGAATTTTTCCTCTCCTTTTGGGATGTTCTCGAACAACCACTACTTTTCATGATAAATGCGGCATGGGAGAAACAAGATTTGCCACTATCATGGAAAGAGGGTTTACTTAAATTGTTGCCTAAGCAAGCGCTTTGCGAGAAATTCTCTCATTGGCGGCCCATTACTTTGATGCCGGTGGTTTACAAGATATTGGCTAAAACGTTGGTGCATCGCATTAAAGACTATCTATTTACAGGACTTCATCAAGCTCAGTATGGTTTCATTCCACGTCGTCAAATCATGGATAATTTGGCCAATGTTATGATTGGCATACAGTATGCAAAGTACACTAAGCAAGATGTGCTGGTCATGCAAGTTGATATTGAAACGGCCTTTGACACTGTGCACTGGGACTTTATTGCTGCCACGATGAGGTATCTAGGGTTTGGTCCTAAACTGGCTAATATGGTCTATTTCTTGTATGCTTGTAGTACGTCTTCAGGGATCCAAGAAGGTGAGTTGACAGAGTCTTGGCCACTTGGTTGTTTGGTTAGGCAAGGTTGCCCCCTTAGTGCTTTCTTGTATGCTATTGCCACTCACCCCTTGTTGATGTATCTTGATCACTTGACATCTACGGAGCGTCTTCATGGCTTGCAGTTACCCTCGGGTCATACCTTTATTGGGCAGGCTTAGGCGGATGACTTGTTGTTTATGCCTCGCAACCAACAGAATGATGTCCAAGTGATTATGAAAGCTTTGAAATTGTTTGGGATTGCGGCTGGCTTAAAGTCAACTTTCGTAAATCGAAGCTTCTGCGCTTCGTTTTTGCGATTGGCATAGTTAACTGTGGCCAGGCGAGATTGTTCCTCCAAATGTGGTCACCAAGTATTTGGGGTACCCAATTGGATGGAATGTCACACTCAAAAAGTGGATTGGGTTATGCAACGCTTAAATGCCAAACTGCATTACTGGAAGTTATCTACTTGGCCACTGCATGTTCGCCTACAAATCGTTCAAAGTATCTTGATGGCATATGTTCAGTTCTTTTTGCCGCTATTGCACTGGCCATGCCTCTGTCTTGATTCTCTTATGTCAGACATTTTGTCTCATTTGTGGCGAACTCATGCACACAAAAAAGGCTTGCATCTGATGTCAATGGAGAAGCTTTGTACACCCAAACGCTTCGGTGGTCTAAATATCTTGGACCTGCATAGGCATGTTCTTGCTAGAAAAGTTATGATATAGCCTACACTTGCGCAACAAACTTAGCCTTGGACTCTTATGTTTGCATACTTGAGTCAGCATGTTGTTACGTCCTTGTTTGTTTACTGGCAATCATCATTTGGGAGGTGGTATTTTGTCAGATGGACGGGCATATTCATAGATGTCCTCTTGCATCCGCTTTGCTCTCTGCTTGGAGAGAGGTTACGATTCATTTATCATGGAATGCTCGACGGGAAGGAAATTCGCTTTGTTTGGAGAGTCTTCATTGGAGTCGGGCTTTCTCTCTTACCTTGGTTGACCGCTCGCCTCGCCAGGCATTCTTCCTCTCTTGCCGTGGCATTCGGGTGGTTGAGGATGTGGTGGATGCAACCGGACTCACTTTGGAGTTTCCCTTTGCCGCTCGCCAATTTGGATTGGACATGCATTATCGTCCGTTCTGGAGAGATTTGCAGCAAATGCTGGTCGATTTTCTACCCATTCTACCTTTGCCTGATGGTGATCGCAAGTCTGACTGGAATCTTCGGGAAACGCCCTTTCAGGATATTTCTGCCGGTCGAGTTTGTGCTCTTCTTCTACTGCAACCTTGGCTTGCTAATCATTGTAATGCTCTTTGGCGCATGCATAAATCTGTTATCTGGTGGAGGAAGCTTTTAACTGCTTTGTGGAAAAGCCATTTGCCTTTGAAGGAGCCGGTGTTTCTTTGGCGTTGTTTGCTTGGGGTGCTCCCGGTGGGCACTTTTCTTAGGACGCGCCGTATCCGCCCTTCTTCTTGTGTTTGTTGCTCGACTGCGGAAGAGGATGTCTGCCACTTGTTGTGGGATTGTTGCAGTACTCGAGATTTCCTTTGCCGCGTATCAGCGTGTTTGCGGCTCTGTTTTCTCATGACGGTTTTCCATAAACGGTTTTGGGCATTTGGCATTTGCTCGCCAACATTGCAGCGTTTCGCGGTCTTCTTCATGTGGGTTAGATTTTGGGCTTACTGGACCCTATGGCGACAATGTAATGGCTATATGCTTCATCGCATTCATGCAGATCCCTTCCCGTTCTTCAAGCTTTCTCTTAGGCAATCTTTGCAATTCGCCTTGGAAGTTGGTGATATCACCGCAGATGCTTTTAGCCAATTTGTACAATCGAACACTTATGTGTTCCTTCCCTTGTACACGATCTTTTTGGTGGGTTTTCCTCGCTTTGAGGTATCCCACTAGTAAATTAATCAAATTGATTTACCGAAAAAAAAGTGTGCGTGTAAAAGAGAGCAGGCAATCTGTGTGGCGTTTCTCCTGGGATTTTCTTCTCCTTCTCTTCATAAAGGGTGTGGTAGTGGTCTCCTCATATTATGGCACAGAAAGCAGTATGCAAACGCACGAACAGGTAGATTTCTCCTCAATGGATGCGGAAAATATAATCAAAGAATGTCTGTCAAAGGATTTTGCGGATGCCCAGAGTGCCCGAGAAGGCCATGAACCTACCACTGAAGTGATCACTCCCGTTCAAGAACGTAAGCATCTGGTTTCCCATTATGCTTTGAATGCCATTATCTTGTTTTCCAAGTAAAATGCCCTCTGCACAACATGCAGGTCAGTCGGTTGATTTCTACTTAAAAAACGAGATGTCAGAGGGGTATATTTTGGTGTGCGAGGCTTTTATGAGGTCTTGTTGGCAGACATGGACGCTCGTCGCAATTGTTGGAAAGATCACCTTGTTTTTCAACATGCAAATGACACATGTATTGTTGTGGGCACTTACTAAAGATTACCAGAGTTTGATCCACCATGTGTCCAGTTTGGGTGGAAATAGTGGGATTTCTACGCACATAGAAGCACTTCCTATCTGTTTCGGCTGCTCAGTTAGGCAAAGTGATATGTCCCCCCAAGTTGGATACTAGTGCTTTGGGATACAGATAAACCTATACCTATAAGAATCATGGTCAATTCTGGTGATCCAATGATAGGCAAAAGGCCTTTTAAACTCAAATGGGGGAAATTTGCAGGTGCATGTTTTAGTTATGGTGAATTTGGGCATATGCAATCCGAATGCCTTGAACCTCTATTGAAACTTCCGCCTTCTACTATTCCTACATTTGGAATTTATGTTGCCCCTCCCTCTTCTTCGTCCATGAAGACAAAGCTGGGGGATTCCAATGAAAACATGTAGCCTCAACAAGATAAAGACAAAAAAAAGCTCCAATGTACAGTCTAGCGCAAAGACTGACACCAAAGGTAAAGCCAAATTGGTTGATTCCAATGATGGTTGGCAAACTCTACGTTTTCCACCTGTATCAAAAAATTATGTGCCTGCTTTAGATGGGAAAAGTGGTGGGAACTTGCATCTGTTTCTCATGATCACAAATTGCTAGTTGAAGCGTGGAAGAGTGGTTCACTCTTACAAAGATGCTTTGATTGGTTCCACATCTGCATCGTTCATTATGCACCGCCCTTCTTTGGAAGGAATGCATGTGGATTCTTCTTTACTAGCTGTTGGCATGGATGCAGATGTGCCAATGGTCACTACTTCTTGATGTTCTCTTCCAATGGTTCTCATGTAAATATTGTACAGATGCATTCTCCTCTAAGATGTTTCACATATAATGTGCGCGGGTTGTGCAACCATGGTAAGTGAAAGCTAACTTGGCATTATGTATATACATATAAAGCAAATATTGTGGTATTACAGGAGCATAATCAGCATGAGTTCGCTGATCAATCTTCGTACTTTATAGGATTTTGGATTGCTTATGCTGTCACTAGTACCTATTCGAGTGTGTTGTGGATGGTACGACATAAATTGCACCCAGTCTTGGCCCACAATGGTTTTCGATGTTTTGTTCAGGAGAACATTTTGGAATTTGCCGGTATACATGCTTATACTGCTTCAGCCCAAAGAAGTCACCTTTGGCAAGATTTAGCCAAATACCCCTGGCGTTCGCATGCATTTTGGTGTGGGGATTTTAATAAAGCACTTGCAAACACAGATAATATATCTAGTCATTCACGTATATTAAGCTCTAAGCGTTCTTCTTGGGATAATATGGTCAATGATGGTTATTTAGGATTTGTCGGCCATTACTCACTCTTCAGAGAGGGGTTATACTTTTACTCATGATGCGCACTCAAAGTATCGAGTACGGTTGAATCGGTAGTATTTACTAGGTACTCAGCAATGTAATATGTTTGCATGTAATATGAAGGTTGATCGTTTCTTTACCCTATCCGATCATTTCCCTCTTTGGCTACCAATTTATTTTGATGCATCTCCTCATGATTCTCCTCTTCCCCACAACCAGTTATTGCGTATCAATAATGCATATCTTTCGCACCAAGCCTTCCAAATTTTGGTTGAAGTAGTGATTCCTCCTCTTGTCTCTCATATGTTTATCGATGTGGATGTGGCTTGGTATCGTTTTGTTATTTTGTATACAGACAGACATACAAGATTATGGTACATGGTACATCCAACAGCAAAGAGGAAAGGTGCCAGCAGATAAGGCCACCTGTCAAGAGTTACAAAGTCTTGCAGATTCTAGACCGCTTACTATTTCTAAGCAAGAGACTTTATGTGCTCCTAAAGTCTCTTCGATGCATAATAACAAGCAAAAACTCAGAAAATGCAAGGTTAGATCGAGACAATACGCTCTTATGGATAAAGGTTGTTCATCAAAACAATTTTTTAAGCACTTGCATCATTCGCAGAAATCTACATGCATTAAGAATTAAGCTCGACTCTGGACAATGGACTACCAATAAAGTCCAGTTAGTAAATTCCATGGTGGATTTCTATGGTGGATCACTTTCAACGGGTTTTTTCAACTCGTGCGGAGCCCTCGCAAGAGATATTGCAAGCCAGGCAATTTCTATTGTCGTATGTACATCCTATATTGACAGTGGTTGATGTAGATACACTTGAGGCTGACATTACTAAAGCCGAACTGCATGGTGGTTTGTTACATCTTGGTCATTGGAAATCTCCTAGATGGGAAGCACTTCTATTTTTCATGATGAATCATCCATTGAATACACAATCTTTGCCGCAATCATGCAAAGAAGTCCTAGTGAAATTGTTGCCTTAGGCCTAAGCAAGCACTCTGTGAATGCTTTTCTCATTGGCGTCCGATTACACTTATGCGGTCATCTACAAATTAATATCAAAAATGATTGTCACACGCATTAAAGATCTTTTTTTTTTGTGGCATACATGCCACTTAGTATGGATTCATTCCTCGTCGACAAAGTAAGGATAATATTGCTAATGCTTTCATTAGCATTGAGTCTACAAAATATACAAGACAAGATGTACTTATCATGTAGGTTGATATAGAGAAAGCATTTGACACTATTCATTGGGACTTAAATGCACAGATCATGGCGGGCTTGGGCTATGGTTTCAGAATGTGTTATGTGATCTCTTTCTTTATGTAATATGAACATAGTCAATCTTCGAGAATAATCGATGGTGAGATTACTCAGTAGTGGGATCTTGGTCATTCTATCAGGCAAGGATGTCCTTTAAGTGCCATGTTGTATGCTATTGCCACTCATTCTCTATTGCTTTATTTGGACACCTTGACGGCATCAAGTCAATTATATGGATTGGAACTACCATCTCGCAATCATTTTGTGGCACAAGCGTATGCTGATGATTCCCTATTTTGGCTAAGAAATCAACCTGATGATGTTCGATGAAGCCTTGCAAATTTATGGGTCGGTTGTTATCTGCACGTGAACTTTCGAAAATCTAAACTTTTGCCATTGGATCAGATTGATTGGCATTCAATACTATGGCCATGTGAGATAGTAAAGCCGGATCAGCTTGTGCGGTATCTTGGATACCCTTTGGCTTGGTCAGTGAACAATGACAAACGTTTGGATTGGGTTGAGCATAATATTAGGTCTAAATTGCAGCATTGGAAATTGTCTACCTGGCCGCTATATGTAGGACTCAAAATAGTGCAGTCCATCTTGATGGCATACATGCATTTTTTTATACCATTGATGCATTGGCCACCTCGTCATCTTCATGCTTTCATGTCTCGGATTTTGGACCATTTTCGGTCTACTTACTCCCACAAAAAAGGGTTGAGACTGCTTGCTATGGATAAACTATGTACTCCAAAGCATTGTGGTGGTCTGAATATTTTACATTTGTGTTCTCATGCTATTGCAAGGAAGGCCACGCTATTGGTACTTGTGAAATAAAAACAGCTCTGGATGCTCATGTTTGCTTTTTTGTGTTCTCAATGAGCACCTCCTTGATTGTTTTGCTCCTTTGTGAGATAAGAAAAAGTCTTTTACCCTACCTTTGTCGTTCACAAAATCATTTCCCTTGCGCTTTCTCTTCTCTGTCTACATGGGAACCTAGCTTTCTCTTCCTTGTCTGCAGGAGAACCTAGCTTCCAACGGTTGTGGTGGTGGAAAGCCATTGACCATTGTCCAAATTGAAGTTGTTGAATGCTTCCACTGCCTTAATGTTACAGACGGTCATCGAGGCCTTCTGTTCTCGATTAGTGCTTCTTCTACAACCTTAAGTTGAACAACACGGAAGAGAGAGAGTGTGTGTTTAGTAGTGTCGTTGTGCGCAAAGAGCATTTAGTGGAATGTAAGCAGAATAGTTAGAAGGGCACAAAGCAATGGGTTCATGTTGATAATGTGGTTGATGCGGATGGTTTGGTTCTTTCCTTTGCCGCAGTTGGCCAAAAGTGGAATTTGGGAATGCATCATCGACCAATATAGAGAGCTATTAGTAAGCTTCTTACACCTTTTCAGCGAATTCCTTAGCTTGAGATTATGGAGAGTCTACAAGATTGGTGTTTTGAGCGCAAGGGCTACTACTCCTTTGGTTTCCATGCGCTTACTGCCTCCAATGCATATCGCTTTCTCATTCCCCTGCCTTGGATATCACAGCATGGTAATCGGTTAATGAATTTGCATAAACCTGTTAGTTGGTGAAAAAGTATTCTACAAAAGATTTGGAAGTGAAAATTGCCTCTCAAAAAGCTCGTTTTCTTTTTGGCGTTGTCTCACAGGTACGCTTCCTAGTGAGGTCCTTCTAGCGTGTCGGCGCATTGCTTCCTCTTTATGTTGTCATTGCCTCCATTGTGCTGAGGCAATACCTCATTTGTTATGGCGTTCTCATGCTCAAGACTTTTTTGTGCAATTACACAAAGGCTGCAATACCATTTCCCGCTCTGCTATTTTGGAAAATTCTTCTGGATTTCTGGTCAACTGAATCCACCATTATCAGAGTATCAGCACTTTCTTGCCTGGGTGCAATTCTGGGCCCTTTGGGTTGTTTATCATACTCACAATCACCTTCAGCAGGCTTTTCGTTGTGGCAGCAGTTCTTCAATTTTACCCTACACATTATTCGTACTCAGCGCCTTGCGTCTCTTGTGATGTTTCCATTTGGGAGACATCTCACGTCAGCAGTTTGAGGTTTTCTATGATTGTTTCTAGCTTTTTGGCATGGTTTCACCCATCTTGGGTGGCAATATCTTGTATATTCCTCTAATCAGTTGAAAAACTAGTTTTGCCAAAAAAACCAAAGTGTGTGTAGATAAATTGATCTTGAAATGTATAGCAAACACACAATACACACAATCAATTTCAGAGTTCAAAAGTTTGGAATTGAAAGATTTTGACATTAACTTCAAAAATCCAACCTATCTGAATGGGAATATATGAACAAAAGTTCGTCGATGGATGATCTGGAGCCTCGAACAACATCGACAGCTCCCATTGCCATTACACCTGTTCCATGAATGTGCCATCAAACTCAAAGAAAAACCAAAAAACTTAATCAATTCATTTATATGCACTATTCTGACAAGGATATATACATCAAAGAAGTATATAAAGCTAAGGAGATTTCATGGAAGAATGTAATTGTACAAAAATAATAGCATTCCTCAGCACAAAGCAACGATTGTGAAATTACAAAGTCATTTATCAGCTTTATTAACAACAGATCTTCTAGAATTAAGGCTAAGGAAATTGCAAGGAAGAATGTAACCCGAAAAAAAAATGACAATCATCAGCTTAAGCAAGAATTTTCAAATTACTTTCATTCTAGCTTTAGTCGAAGCAAACATTTTCCACTCCAAAGGAACCTTGTTTGTGACTCGTGCAGGAAGTTTCCCAAAATATGTGGAGCTAACACATTCTTGACTACTCCCAGCCAAATAGCCAGCACTTAAACTCAGCAATGGCTATTTCTTTGCTATACTATGGTTCATGTGCCCTCTTATCTTGTAATTTCTACATTTTCCTTCTTATTATGGAATTTCTTCGAGGTTGGCGATGGTTGTGCTTCTTTCTTTATTCTCCTCTCCTATCCCTTGACCTCACTTCCTTGCCCCTCCACCTTTTCTTCAGTTGCCCCTACGCAAAGCATCATGTGTGGGTCATACCTTATTGGGTTTATCTTGTGGCCTCCATTTGTGAGTGGCACAGCACAAATAATGGAGGCTTCTATATTTTGCTTTGTGGATTTCTGCAAAGCGATTAGTTAAAAACAGTTTTACTACAGATGTGCCTGTTCTCTACGTTCTTCAACTGTTTGATTGGCACGGTCAGCTGTAGACTTCACAATAGTTGAAGTAACATGTTCTAATGGTCTTCCTGTTGGCAAAATATTGCCAACAACATCCAGAGAAATAAAAGGGAATGACATTTTTGGCTGGAAATTTTATTCAGATACTTTTTTACTCACGAGTTCGAGAGTTACCTTGGTCTGCAATTAGCCATCGGCATGAGTTTTCCGCAAAAATTGCAATCTTCTCATCTGGAAGGATTCCCGATTGCCTTAAACTTTCTGAGAACTGCAAAATCTCCAACTCCAACTGTTCGAAATTCATGAAAGCTGCAGTCAGTATGAGGAAGACTTGCAGACAGAGATAAGTAAAACAAAAACGTCTCGCATAGGTGCTCATTGTGTGCTGTGCTAAACGCCTCAATTGGACTTCAATTATTAAATATATAACAGCTTTTTTCCTAAATCACCAAGAAGAGGCTGATGCTTCTACAAAAACAAAGAGGTCCAAACATATCAGCATAAGATCCCTATGCTTTTTTGGCAGAATATTTATAGCATATGTAAAAGGTATCCTTCATCAATTCCATACCTTAATTCATTGGTAGAGTGATGTAACATGTACATTTGCTACAAAAAGCTTCGACGGTCCAACCAAAACCTTTTTTAAAAAAAATTTAATCTCTCTTAACTTGAGCTAGTTGTAGACAATGCCAAGCACAAATGATCCTGAGACATGACACAAGATCAATATCACACTAACACAGTAGCGGCAAGATCCATGCCCTCACCTCCAGCATGAAGAACATACCCTTGCTTAACACAAACGGTTCTAGCAATGAGCTTCGGGGCATTGTACTCGGCCCCTCAATTGCTCATAGAGAAAGAAAACCCCCCACATCATCTCTTATGGTGCACCAAGAGTCCGAAGGCTTTGGAAGAGTTGGTCCCACAGGACTATGACAACAGTTTTTCAGAAATCCACCAAGCAGCAGTGTAGTCAAATGTAATCAATAGTAGAGAAGGGTTGACGAAGCCGGCCTCTCCCAGTGCTCAAAGTCCCTCACACTCTGCATATGTGCTCAACTCTCCTTCTAGCATTGCTCCATATAGCTTGGCCAGATTATGCCCACTCATGACGGTCTTGTAGTTGCAAGGGTCAAGTGTGTTCCCGGACTTGCGGATAGGCACAACCGTGTGCATAGTCCACTCTGTTAGTAGTCCCTTTGCTAGTGCATTGTTGAAGAGAAATGCGATGAAAAGAGCGTGGCTGCTAGCTGCATATATGAGGTGCTCACTCTACATGCCTATGTAGTCTATGGGTCAGTCATACTGTAAAGCCATAGATGGCCCTCTCTACCATTGCAGCCGTAGAGAATGTTGATGTGGTAGGGCATTAAGTCTGGACGCTCCGGTATCAGTGGCTATCCAAGAGCGTCATAGAGTCACAATCCAAGAGAGTCATATGGTCGAGGTTCTTGTAGTCTTCATACAATGCCATAGTTGTATCTCCGATCATAAGTAGGTGAGAGAGCTTTAGGTCTTCGACTTCCTCAAACTCCACTTTTTACGGCGGGTGGGTAAGGGTTCTCATCTCTCTAAAGCCTTACGCTCTGCGATCTTCTCTAGTGCGCGCACACAGTCTCCTATAGAGCTAGTATACATATATCTATATATATACACATATATATGTGTGTACACACACACACACACAACATACATGGTATAGAGGAGAGAAGATCGGTGATTGCATCCAAAGGTGCAAATGGATCCAACTAATAGATAGCCTCATAGATGTGGTGAGCATGTATATTTGACAGATTGTGGGTGAAATATATATCGTGGTATGAGGTACATATGGAGATGATGTGGGTGGGTGGAGTGCTATCAAAAGAGAGTCTCATATATGTGTGGTCGATGCCTAGAGAAAAGGTGAAATTTTATGAAGTGCGAAACCTTTATACATCCAAGTATGTAGTCCACTGTGCTGCCTTCCTCAAAGATTGATAGTGGAATGCATGTCAATCCTGCTAAGTTGGGCCACTATGCCATCTCATTATAAATGCCCTCTCGTTATAAATAACAAGACAATGATGTGACTCTAGACGAAGTAAGTGGCACCCGTATCTAGTGGGTGTCGCCATGTCCATTGAGGTCCTATCCACTCCCACCTCATCAAAAGGATGTAGCATCTTAGAATCCTCAAAATCATATCTCACACCGGTCGCTTTATGTCTGCCTATTGATGTCTCCCAGATGTAAACCTCCCTTGGCGGCTTTTGGAGGTGGCCCAACAAACGGGGAAACTCCTCACCGTGGTCCCTCCACATCAATTTACAAGCGTTCAAATGCTTCGGCAGCCACAAGTCAATCATCAGACCCTCCGCATAAGAAATTAAAGAATGACGGCAAATCAAAGGCAGCTAGTATGGAGGATCAAAAGAAGAACCGTTGTTTTGATTGCCATCAAACCGGCCACTTATGCAGCGGAAGGCTTGTCCTAGAAGAGGAAACCCTCTACCTCCGCACTGGCGACTACTTCGGTAAACGTCGTTGACAATCCTTGTACTTTGTCCTTCTTTGGTTCAAAGAAACGATCTCCTCCGTGTTAAAGGAGAGATCAATGGCCACGATGTGACAGTCTTATTCGACAACGGCTCTACTCAAAATTTTATTTATTCTCGTGTGGTACTGTAAGGTGCAGCAGAAGTGAATGTTGAACTTTGCTCAAGATGAGTGCTCCGGAAGGGAGAGCCTTCCGTTCCTTTAGTGAGAGAGTGCAATGGACACAAACAAAGTGGTGAACACTGTGAATGAAGGTGTTGAGACTGAGAGATAGAGAGAGAAGAATACGACACCAGAATGTTGTCAAACCCTCCTCCGAAGGCCCCACTCTCTATGGCGGAGTGGTCTACTACTGATTGCACAAATCTCTAAATGCTTGGACTTGTCGACGACGATGAGGATGACGACGAGACGGGCGAATCTGAAAATGCTAAGGGCTGAAATCTGCAAATCTTAATCTACTGAATTATGACTCTATGTCGGCGACGATGTCGATGGCGATGATGCGACGACGACGCGCTGAAAACGAAGATGCTGAAATCTGCGTTTTCCGGGCTGAAACTGCAAACCTCGATGGATCTGACCGTGTGACGAGGATCTACTGCGGGAAGGTGAGATTTGCAAGGTTTGGGACTTCTTCTGCGGGTTCTAACTGCTGAAAACTGAAAATGTTGGTCTATGGGCTGATTCTATCACAAAGACCTGCAAAACGCTGGATTGCCAGGCTGTGCAAAAACGCTAGGGCTGACAACTGATCTTCTGCTATCGCCAAGCTGCTGCAGTGCAAAAACGCTGGCTTCTGCTGTGGATGAAAACGTTAGGTCTCTGCTTGGCAAAAACGCTACGTTGGTATTAAGGGATCCTGCTAAGAAGGTGTCTATTGAACGCGAGGTTCCTGCTGCCTCTTCTGTTGTAGAATGCTAGCGCTAGGTTTCTTATATATTTCCTTACTAAATTTGCCCTACCCAATTTCCAACAAAAGTCACTTAAAAATAATAAGTGAAAAATGTCAAAAATAGGGAAAATAGGTCTTTGCACTGTAAAAATGCTCATGTTGGGTTCTGATGATCATGCTGTGTGCAACCAAAGGATATGCATCTACTCTAAGTTTCTGGGCATGCACGGTCTGCGAACAGACTCACAAAAGTGCCAATCACTTCCTAATCTAACTGAACTGAACCCATGTCATGAAGTAGCTTGTCGATGTACACATAGGGTTAGATGTGCACATGACATCCCCTCCTTTTCAAAGTGAGGTACTGGTACTGAACTGTATGGTGTCGAGGGAGATCGCCAACAGCGTCTGGAATCTTGGGAAGGACTCTTCACCGGCCCACTCTGATGCGTGGATCATGCGATACTTGAACTTCATAAAGGTCTGCAACGCTTCCTTCTTTGGGCCGCGCCGAAAGCGACACAAAGTCATATGTGGCTCCTTCGATGCTTCAACTTCGTCGATAGTCATGCATCTACCTTCTTCAAGAATCTTTGAGGATGAAAATTCATGAAACCACTTCCAACACAAAAACATGAACATACCCATTCCATGTTAAGTAACTGGAAAAATTCTAGTCTTCTCTAAAGACTGTGCATGCAATGTAGATGAACATATAGATGGAGTGCCAAACCGTTCATCAAACACATGCTTGCTTCTTTGGGCCGCGCCAAAAGCGACACAAAGTCATATGTGGCTCCTTCGATGCTTCAACTTCGTCGATAGTCATGCATCTACCTTCTTCAAGAATCTTTGAGGATGAAAATTCCTAAAACACTTCCAACACAAAAACATGAACATACCCATTCCATGTAAAGTGACTGGAAAAATTATAGTCTTCTGTAAAGACTGTGCATGCAATGTAGATGAACATATAGACGGAGTGCCAAACCATTTGATGCTCAATCCTTCTTGTGCTCTTTTGGATATTGTGGCATGCCAAGGAAGAGACATGGAATGTGAATTCCTTGGGTGCAAACATGTCATCTTTTCATGAATAATCCGCATACATCAGTGCTCATTCATGCATCGTGATCATACAAATCATCATGCTCATGAGAAATCACATCTTGATCATGCAAATCATCATGCTTATTATTATCATTCAAATCATCATGCTGATCATTGTCATTCAAATCATCATGCTTATCATAATCATGCAATCATGTGTGTCATGCTTTGGAAAAGAAGAGATTGAGAGAGTCTCCTTTTCCCGAATCTCTTACATCTGTGCCTCCACTTGAGAAAAGAGTCGCAACATCTCCTTCAGGTGTCCGGCGCTCTGTTCTTCATAGGCTAACCGTCTTTCTTCGCACTTGCGATCGAATTCGGCCAGGCTTTCTTTGGCTGCCAAGCGCGCTTGCTCACGCTCACTAGCTGCCTTCCTTTCTTCATCCACTTCGCGTGCTTGCTCACGCTCACGCTCCAAGTCGGCCTTTCTTTCTGCTTCTCTTTTTGCTTTTCTTTCTGCGTCTTTACGATCCAATTCGGCTTGTCTTACTTTGGCTTCCAACCGTGCTTGCTCGTGCTCATGCGCTATGGCTACCATTCTTTCTTGGTACTTGCGCTCTATGGCTGCTATTCTTTCTTCACTTACTAACTTCGTGTCCATCATTCTCTTGTCGAAAGCCTCCATAGGAGTTAGTGCAATCCGTGGCGTAGATGGGGAAGGGGGAGGGTCGGAAAAACCTCCTGGTGGTAAAAACTCTTCTTCGCCACTCCCATGCTCACCATCTCCATGCGAAGTATCCATTCCGCTTCAGGTGATGACCGTCCACTGAAGTTGTGGGTTCTTAAGTTCACGAGGAACTTGGGTTATTGTGGGTCTTGGGTTCTTGGGTTCTTGAGTTCTTGAGGTTCTTGAGGTTCTTCTTTCGCTTGCAATCTGTGTTAGAGAAGGATCTTCTCTTCACCCGAGTTCGTCTCTTTCCCGGGCGCACCCCTTGGCGGCCTTGTGCTCACACCAAGGTTACTTTTTCCCACCTCACGTCGATTGGCCAGCCGCTAAGTGTACGGTCTGCTCTCAATGAGCAAAAAGAGAAACAAGGAGAGGCTGCACAAGCCGTTCTTTCTTGGGTTTCCTATCACTCTTCAAAAACACGATTAGGAATCGACATGTCCAAGAGGACTTGGGTTACGTGCAACCGTAACAAGCAAAAAAAAAATCTTGTGGTTCTTGTGGTTCTTTCCTTGAGTGATACAGAACACTGTCAAAGCTCTGATACCAATGTAAGGTGCAACGGAAGTGAATGTTGAACTTTGCTCAAGATGAGTGCTCCGAACTGTGCTCAAGGGTTCCTTTTACTTACGGAAGGGAGAGCCTTTCGTTCCTTTAGTGAGAGAGTGCAATGGACACAAACAAAAATGTGAACACTGTGAATGAAGGTGTTGAGACTGAGAGATAGAGAGAGAAGAATACGACACCAGAATGTTGTCAAACCCTCCTCCGAAGGCCCCACTCTCTATGGCGAGAGCGGTCTACTATTGATTGCACAAATCTTTACAATGCTTGGACTTGCCGATGATGTCGAAGATGATGAGGACGACGACGAGACGGGCTGAAATCTGAAAATGCTAAGGGCTGAAATCTGCAAATTTTGATCTGCTGAATTCTGACTCTATGTCGATGACGACAATGCAACGATGACACGCTGAAAACGCAGATGCTGAAATCTGCGTTTTCCGGGATGAAATTGCAAACTTCGATGGATCTGACCGTGCGGTGAGGATCTGCCACGGGAAGGTGAGATCTGCGAGGTTTGGGACTTCTTCTGCGGGTTCTAATTGCTCAAAACTGAAAACGCTGGTCTATGGGCTGATTCTGTCGCGAAGATCTGCAAAACACCGGACTACCAGGCTGATGCAAAAACGCTAGGGCTGAAAATTGATCTTCTACTGTCGCCAAGCTATTGCAGTGCAAAAACGCTGGCTTCTGCTGTGGATGAAAACGCTAGGTTGGTATTGGGGGATCCTGCTGAGAAAGTGCCTGATGAACGCGAGGTTCCTGTTGCCTCTTCTGTTGTAGAATGCTAGCGCTAGGTTTCTTATATATTTCCTTACTAAATTTGCCCTACCCAGTTTCCAACAAAAGTCACTTAAAAATAATAAGTGAAAAATGTCAAAAATAGGGAAAATAGGTCTATGCACTGTAAAAATGCCTTGATGGGTTTTGATGGAAATCTGATGATCATGTTGTGTGCAACCAGAGGATATGAATCTACTCTAAGTGTCTGGACATGCACGGTCTGCGAACAGACTCACAAAAGTGCCAGATCACTTCCTAATGAATTGAACCCATGTCATGAAGTAGCTTGTCCACGTACACATAGTGTTAGATGTGCACCTGACAGGTACAAGCACTTAAGCTCAACACGTCACCCGCAAGCCATCCGTATGCGGTCCGTTATGCGGAACATAGGAGCGATCAATGGACTGAGGTTGTCCCGCGACTCGACCTTCGAATCCAGCATTACCACAAAGTCTTGGACTGCCGCATCATGGGCCTTGAGCACTTATATGTTATTTTAGGCATGCCATGGTTTTACGATAAGACAGCTTCTCTGTCTATCGATTATGCATCACATACAGTTTTCTTTGAACTTGATGGTGTGTACCATGTGGTCAAAGGATCTCCTTCTTCCTTGACCACCGACTATGATGTAAATCTACTTTAGCTCATGAGTTCAATGCGTTGTTTCATGATTCCAATATGCAATTTGCAGATTGTTGGGTTAAGATTCTCTTGTTGTCTCAATGTCATTCTTTTCTTTTGAAAGGTGGTGTTACTGCATTGGAAACTTTTGAGTCTTTGTCTGATCATGATGTGACTATTAAGCATTATTTCGATTCTGTTTTGGCTGAATTTGCGTACGTTTCTCCGTCGGATTTAATAGATGGACTTCCACCGTCTCGTGGGCCTAAGCTTGAACATAAGATAGAGCTTTTTTCCTGTAGCCATCCCGTCTCTCGGCAACCTTGTAGGTTCAGCCCAAAAGAGGAGGACGAGATAGCTAGGGAACTTCAAGCCTATCTTGTGAAAGGTTTCATTGAACCTAGTAAGCCTCCGTTGGGCGCTCCAGTTCTTCTCGCTAAAAAGGACAAAGGAAAGCACTTCTGCGTGGATTACCAAGGTCTCAATATAGTCATTGTCAAGTAAGTATCTGTTACCTCCCATGGACGACCTTATGGATCGACTCTTAGGTGCTCGTTATTTCACCAAGATCAATCTACGTTCCTTCAGATATGGATACATCCGCCTAATGTCCCGAAAACCGCGTTTCGTACATGGTATAGACATTACCAGTTTTTGGTTTTACCCTTTGGGTTGACCAACGCCCCTCCCACTTTCCAACAAATGATGAATGATCTCTTTCGTCCGTATTTGGGGAAGTGGGTTGTTGTATTCCTTAACGATATCTTAATTTACATCAAAACGCTCGAGGAGCATCTGCAACACCTTCGTCTTGTCTTACGTATTTTGAGACGAGAAAAGCTGTATGCAAAGCAAACCAAGTGCGAATTTTTTCGCACCGAGTTGCTGTATCTGGGTCATGTCTTTTCGGCGATGGCATTTATATTGACCGCGAGAAGATACGTGTTGTGCTCAATTAGCCCATTCTTCGCACGATCACGCGAGTGAAATCTTTTTTGGGTTTTACGAGCTTCTTTCGAAAAATTTATCAAGGACTACGCTCATATTGTTGAAGCCTTTACTCGTCTGCTAAAGGGCATCCAAAGCAAAAAGCGTAGTATTAGTCCGTCGATTCAATGGACCGATGAGCTCAACCAATGTTTCGAAACCTTGAAGCGGCTTGTTACTACTGCACCGATGTTGCAGATAGTGGATCTGAACAAACCATTTGTGGCGGAAACGGATGCCAGCGATTATGCAATTGGCATTGTCCTATATCAAAATGAGCGGCCTGTAGCTTTTGAGAGCAGTAAGCTCACATATGTGGAGACACGTATTCCACACAGGAGAAGGAATTGTTGGTGGTCATTCATGCCTTGAAAGTTTGGCGCCATTACCTCTTTGGTGCCCGCTTCATGGTATAGACGGACCACCACTCTTTGAAATATCTTTGTGATCAGCCTGATCTTCGTGGTTAAGAGGCAAGGTGGACCGAACTCATGCATGAGTTCGACTTTGAGATACGCTACCGTAACAGTGCTACCCCAACCCCCTTAGTAGAATTCCGAAGGTCAATACTCTTTCGTTTGTTGAAATTTCAACTGACTTCTATCTTTCTCACAAAGGGCATTGCCTGATGATCATCACTTTGGTGCAATCTGGCAACGAGTCCAAGAGGGAATACAAAGCCCGGAAAGCTATGGCGGTCCGGACGCCTATGAGCTAGCTACAAGAGAAAGGTAGTGTAGCGCGGATAATGTGTCGTGCTCTCTACTGTGGGTGGTCCTCAGTGCAATGTGCGTGCCAATCTCACTCAAACAACCAAACTGAAAGGAAACAATAGACATCAATAGGGCTCACAAAGACACAACAGTAGATCAAAACATATGACTCGACTATCTCAAGGACTGATATAGACTCTGGCACTCAGCTCGATCCCAGGTCTCACAGGTACAATGGGGGTGTCGAGGCTCAGATGTGTAGGGATGGTGAAGATGTGCCCTGTGAATCGACTCACTCTAGACCACTACGTACAAGATAATGCCACTGGCTCAAACGACTACTCATATGTACAACCATATAGAGCCACCAACGGCTCATAAATGTCCAGTCAGCTAAGTCTATCTCCAAACTGAGTGGTGGTGGTGACCTGGCCTCGATGTCACCGTCAGTACCCTGCCACGTGTCACCCCCAGCCCAGAGGGTCTGTCCAGTGTGAACCAAACCAACTGTGACTAACTGTCCAACTGTCTGCCTGTCCTGTGAAGTGACACTGTAGCCCTGCTGCCACAAGACCGCTCACCGTCTCGGTGAGAGGAAGACTGAAACTATGAAAGAAAACTACTAGTATGTACAATGGTGAGCTCCTGAATTTGTCATCCAAGAGATAGAGTGGTGGCCACTGCTGCATCCGAAGTATCAGCCTCTGGAGGTGGAGCCATCAAATCGATTGTGGGGCCCTGCTGTATGTGAGCTCTCTTGTCAGTAAGTGTGCTTCCTCGGAAATGACAAGCCACCTACTGCTAGGCAGATGGTAGCACCTGTCCTGTAGTGTGCTGAGGACGTCGAGTAACGCAGCCATGGCGATGTGCTCCAGCAACTCCATCACAACAAGTCATATTTTGCATCTGAGGCAATGGTGAAGACCGAAACCCCTGAGGAGCAGGATATTGTTGTTGTTGATTGTAGTACTGAACGGGAACTGGAGTCTGTGAGTAAAGTCCCATAAACTGCTGAGAAGGACCCGTTGCTGCATGCTGCACTAGTGTACCTGCTCCAGTCCACCCATATCCCACACCCATCATCATAGGCTGTGTTGCCCTATTTTCATGTAAGAGCAATTCTCTAAATCCTTGTACTTGATTCTGAAGGTCACTAATCACTTGAGACTTTAACTTCAGGGCCTGTTGGAGTGCGAAAATAGTGGCATCCCTATCGACGATGGCGCTCTCAGCAACCTTCAGAGCTCCCTCCATAGCTGCGTAAGTAGCTGCGTGACGCTGGTGTGTGGCTGCTAAACGCTCTACTCCAAGCTCAATGGTGGCAATGGCTTGCCTCGACTCCTGCAATATATCCTCAGATAGCCGAAAAAATGATGTAGAGTCCGATCCTGTGGAAGGTCCTGTAACAGTGTCAAGGTGAAGAGAGCTGGTAAGTGGTACAGCTGGTGGGACTCGTGTGACAAGTGGCACTGCTCGTGGTGGACTGGGCGCATGCCTCTCTGTCGGAGTAGAGATGGTGGGAGTGGTTGCAGCAGGACTAGGCATAGAGAGAAGAAGCAACTGCCACTGGGACGTGGGAGCTAGTCACTGAGGTAGGGGTGAAAATAGCAGCAGTAGAGAGAGGAACACACACTGTAGAAACCACAGCTGTGACATGCATAGTGTGATCTGCACCACCTAAACTTACCATCGAATCAGTAGCAACTGTATGCGAGGAACGTCGAACAAGTTGCTTCACTCGAAGCTGTTGGCTTTCCGAAACTGGCAGGGATACTAAAGATTCTACTCTGTCCTTCACTACCTTTGCTCTCTTTTTCTTTGGCTTTTCAGATAGATCCATTGTCTGTTCAATATCTTTCCCTTTTCCCTTAGAGCTTTTACGCCGCATCGCCGCATCCACATCCATCGGACTAACAGGTATATTAATGACCTAGGCCAACATCGGAGCTGTGAAGCATTGAAAGCTAGATTGCACACATTGCACATGAGCTCTGAATCTTTTTGCCCGCGACTGTAAAGAGGTAAATAACATTTGATGAAAGCCACACGGGATGGTGTGGATGAGGCAGTATAGGCCTTCGCAGTGCAAGAATATAGTAGGCACGTCACATCTGCCCTTGCCCTTGCCCTTGCTAACTTTAGGATCTCTGACCAAAAAGTAATACTTGAAAATGGCCCAGAGCTTTTTATTCCTTGCATAATCAGCATGACTCATACTAAGTAGCTCTTTGCATGCCTCGATTGTTGCATCTTTCGAAAGTTGTGAATAGGTTCTCGTAGCTGGTTTGACTGCCGGAAAGGTTGTCATCCCCAAAGCGTTACCAATGCGTGTAGCAGTTAGTGGGTGTCCTCTGACTTTGGGAAAAAACTTGAGAAAGGCATGCACCATATCCATGGGAATATCAGAAGGCAGATCAGTGTCTGCTAATGCTGACAGACCTAGCATATGTAGCTGGTCTTTTGATAAGACTTCTCAAAGAGACGGATGAGGCTGCTGCAGATGGAAGTTCAAAGTGAACTTGGTTTGGGTCTTGGAAGAAGGAGGCTGAGGAATTTGATGACTCAGTACCTGCATGTTGGCTTTCCTCTTCTTTTGGTTTTTTACAGCTTCTTCTTCTTCATCCTCTTCCTCTTCCTCTTTGCTAGAAGACTCTGAGTCGGAAGTAGAGCCTGAGTCGGACGCCTTGTAATTTTCATCACTGTGATCAGTGGAGGACACATCGGTGAGGCCATGGCTGGATGTATCCACATCCTCTTCCTCTGCAGAACTTTGGGATGTCTCAGTTGACCTCTCTGGAGAGAGATCTTTCTTCTTTCTAACTTGTTTGCTTGTACCAGCCATCGTAAAGCTAGCTACCTGGCTTGGCAGTGTGCAGGATGAACTCTGGAACTCCCAGATTCAAGATGTAGCGCTGTACTTGGAATAAACAATTTCCCAGAAAAGCTTGGAAAAGCTGCACTTGGAAAAGCTTAATTACACAGGAGGCTGCACTTTTAAAAAAGCGATGATTTTGCATAAGCGAGTAGGCGGCACTCTCAAAAAAAGCGATGAGCAGGCGGATGGATGCAGGAAGAGTAGGGTGGGCGAGGGGATTTGTGAGGACGAGGGCGAGGGGAGTAAGAGGAGGGCAGGTCGAGGGGTTGGGGTAGGGTAGAGGCGAGGGCCGGAGCAGGTAGGGGCGAGGGAGTAAGGGAGGGTAGGGGCGACGTCCCAAAATAGGAGGAGGGTAGGGGCGATGGGGTTGGGGTAGGGTAGGGGCGAGGGGATGTGGAGAGGGTAGGGGCGAGGGGGTTGGGTAGGGTAGGGGCGAGGGGGAGTAAGGGAGGGTAGGGGCGAGGGGGTGTGAGAGGGTAGGTAGGGGCGAGTCAGTAAGGAGAGGGTAGGTAGGGGCGAGGGGGTTGGGATAGGGTAGGGGCGAGGGGGTTGGGTAGGGTAGGGGCGAGGGGAGTAAGGGAGGGTAGGGGCGAGGGGGTGTGGTAGGGTAAGTAGGGTGAGGGAAAATTGTGTAGGGGAGAGGGTGGGTAGGGACGAGGCGAGTAAGGGGAGGGTAGGGGCGTCAGGTAAAGTCTTTATGTCAGAAAAGCACCACATGCAAGGAACGCACCACTCAGTAAGCAGGGTAAAAAGCAATATTGGGTAGAGGTGAGTGAAAAAGCAAAGCTAGCAGTAAGCAAGCAGGAAGCAGTAAGAGAAAGCACAAAGCAATATAGTAAGGAGCAACTAGTTGCAGCAGCGGCTTGGAGTCCAAGGTAGAGAGAGAGAGAGAGAGAGAGAGAGAGAGAGAGAGAGAGATAGAGAGGGAGAGGGATATAGAGTAGAGATGCTGCAGAATTAATAACCAATGGCCTATCAGGACTTCCACCTGATAGAATTAGAGTGTGAGAGAAGCTACTAATGACATTAGTGTTTGTGAGCAGTGTGAGAGAGATGCGCCAGAATATCGAGAAAATCCATGTTCTATCTGATTAGAGTTGTACTCGCCATTTTGAAGAAATCCACAAGGAGAGGGAGAGGGGTCAGTAGAGAGAGAGCTGTAAGATGTAAGGACCAGAGATAGAGATACCCAGGATACAAATAGACACGAAGACAGAGAGAAACAAGAAGCTAATTATCCAATCAATTTGTGAATTCCAATACTTAAAAAGAAAAAATTCGAGAGTAGCTGGAATCCAATTCGAATTATGTCAATGTGAAGTGAGAAAGAGTTCGATGCATGCATAAAACAAGAGAATTTTTACGATAACACAGATTACAACTGAGATGAGAGCTTGAGATAAGGTAAATTTGAGAAGAGGGTTAATGGATCGATGGAGAGAGCCAAAAATTGAGACGGGACAATCATACAGTTGTATGTGGGAGTTATAACACAACCAGATTCTATAGAGTCAGGCAAGTGAGTGATAGCACTTTATTCTTGATCCATTTACCAGTGGCAAAGGAACGCCTTCCAAAGTGACTAACTGCACAGCCCCCTGTGGCAAAATCTCCTGTACCTTGAAAGGCCCTTGCCAGGCTAGGATCAACTTCTAGCTTTCTTCAGATACTTAGCTTGATAGAGTAGCACCAGCGAGCCTTGCATTATTTTCGACCTTCGGAGATGGCGATCATGCTACGCTTTGCGACAAATCTACTCGGCTTGGAGAGCATGTGAAGCTATTCTCCTGCTTTCTTCTAACATTGAGAGACGAGAGAGATTTGTTGAAGCACTCCTAGCTGTGACATGAATGCTTCCCACTCTTGCTGAACCTGAGTTGAACTCATAGGGTGCAATTGCCTCTAAGCCAAAAGCTAGTTGGAATGGGGTGTAGTTACTGATTGCCTTGAAGAAGGTGCGATAAGCCCAAACTGTGCCGAGGATAGCCTGAGCCCAAGAGGTTGGATGCAGATGACAAGCTTTCTTAAGAAGCGCGATTAGCACTTTGTTAGTGCTTTCAGCCTGCCCATTTGCTCGAGGATAGTAAGAGCAAGATTTGCAGTGAAAAATCTTGTAATTCGTGAGGAGAGTGGAGATCAAGTCGTTGACAAAATGACTACCTCGATCACTGGTGACTTCCAGAGGACACACAAACCTGCAAAAAATATTTTCATACAAAAATTTTGCGACAGTGGCGGCTGTGCAGTCGATGGTAGCCACCACTTCGGCCCATGTCGTTGCATAATCTGTTGCTACCAAGAGATACTTACGATTGCCTGGTTGAGCAGATGGAGTAACTGGACCAACAAAGTCCAAACCCCATCTCTCAAAGGGCAACCACGCCATAGATACCTGGAGAGGGCGATTTGATTGCTTGCTAGGCTTAGGTGCACATCGTTGGCAGAAATCACAAATCTTGACATGAGCAATAGCATCTCGAAATATATAGGGCCACCACAAGCCCGTCTATAAGATTTTTTGTGCCGTGATGTGACCAGGGTAGTGTCCACCTGTAGGACCACTGTGTGCATCCTCCAGAATGTGGTCTACTTCATGAGGGGAGACACACCTGCGCAGCACACCATCTGGCCCAGATTTGTAGAGCTGTCCACCAATCAAAGAGAACGGTCTAGACTTCAGCAAGAGTCTTCTTTTTTGCAAGGGAGAAGCATTCTCAAGATATAAGCCAGTAGAGAGCAGATGTAACAAATCTCCATACCATTCTGGGGTTGTGTCCACCTTAAAAAGATGACTGTTAGGAAAATCATCAACCCCAGTATTGGGCTCACCTGTGTGTATGCGAGAGAGATGGTCGGCCATGACGTGCCGCTTGCCTGGACTAAGAACTACTTCGAAGTCGAACTCCTAGAATATGAGTAGCCATCTCCACACTCTTCCTGCAACTTGGGGTTATTTAGAAGATAGCGTAGCGCATGATGATCTGTGATGATAGTGAAGTGAACCCCTAATAAGTAATGACGAAACTTTTGTAAAGAATACACCATAGCCAACCCTTCCCTTTCTGTGGTGCTGTAGTTGTGCTCTGCTTTGGTGAGCAGGCGACTTGCATAGTGAACAGGGCGATCCAGGTTGTACTCTTTACTAGGCTGAGTCAGCACAGCCCCCACAGCCAGCTGACTGACATCCGTATGCACATGAAAAGGAAGAGACCAATCTGGAGCCACTAAAATAGGTGCTTCAGTGAGACGCTTTTTGAGGTATTCAAATGCTTCAGCCTCAGGTTTTGACCATTTAAAGGGTACTGTAGCACTAGTCAGTCGGATCAATGGTTGAGCCACCTGTGCATACATCCGTATGAATCTACGATGATATCCTGTGTGGCCTACAAAGCTCTAAACACCTTTCGGATTGATAGGAGGGGGTAACTTCAAGATTGCCACGATCTTCTCTGGGTCTGGTGCTAAACCTTTGGCAAACACCACATGACCTAGAAGTGTGCCTTCAGTGACCAAAAAGTGACATTTGTTAGGATTGAGTTTTAGCCATGCCTCTCTGCACCTGAGGAAGACAGCAGAGAGTTGAGCGAGGTGTTCCTCTATATTTTCCACTGGGGTTGAACATTGAGCACCTGAGAAGGTCGAAAAATCGTCCATGAAGATGCGAAGATGATCCGTAAGCAGAGGACAAAAGATGAGATACACCGCTCGATTGAAAGAAGATGGAGCGTTTTTCAACCCAAAAGATATTCTAGTGTAGATAAAAAATACCCCAGGGAGTCACAAAGGCCGTTTTCAGCTGATCACCTGGATGGATGCCCAGCTGATTGTATCCACTAAACCCATCCTTGAAACTGTACAATACATGCCCTGCTACATTTTCCAGCACACGCTCAGTGAAAGGTGTTGGGAAACCATCTGGGATAGTTACCTTATTCAAAGCACGGTAATCTATGCACACACGGATTTTGTTGGATTGTTTCTTAGGCGCTATCACCATGGGTGATAACCACTCAGAGTGCTCCACAGGTACAATGATCCCTGCCTCTTGCATTTTTTCCAACTCTTACTTGACCGCCTCAGCATACTTCGGGTTGAGCTTGTAAGCTCAGCCTCTTACAGGCTTAGCCCCTTCAACCAGAGGTATAGTGTGGACACCCAATTCTGGTGGGATCCCCTCCAAATCCTTGTAGGACCAAGCAAAAACATCTTTAAAAGAGTGTATGAAAGAGACTACCTGATTGAGTAATGCGGAATGCTCCCATAACCAAGCTGCTAATAGGACGTGCTGAGGGTTGTCAAGGTCGCCCAGGTTGACTTTTTTGACAGGGTCAGGAGGTGTAACTGTGGAGGGTACTTCAGAAGTTGAAACATGAGCTGCCTCTTGGAGCTTCGAGACATCATGTGCTGGCGTTTGATCGATTGGAAACTCCGCATACTCTTCTTGTAACCATCCAGGCGGAAGCTCATCGAAGGGTAAATCTTCAGACACAGACATAACCGGGTGCTTTAGAGTGGGCGGGGCATCCGACCTAGGAGATGTTAGAGGAAGGGGGGAATCATTGGCGAGTTCATGGAGAGGAGATTTTTTCCCCCTTCGGTGATGTGTGATAGGTTCCCCGAGGCCGAGGGCTTCCATAGGAGGATCATCTGAATCTTGAGAATTTGGGGCTGACCCACTTACTGCTTGGACTGGTCCACTGTCTGCTGTAGGACTACTGTCTAGTATAGGACTTGTGACATCTGTGTCCGCCTGAGGAGTTGGAAGAGAGAGTGTTCCCGACACATGTGAGTTTTGAATAGAGACTATATAGCATGGCATCGAGGCGGTAGCTTCCAACCACTGCAGTAGGTCGTCGTCATACCCGTCAGGTGGGATGGGCTGCTCAGGGTCGGGGTTGACTATACTGACAATGAGCTGTGATGAACCATTGGATCCATACCTCCTTCGAGCCGAATTGGTTGCATGGGGGAGCCAGGAGTATGTATCCACATGGCGTCGTTGCCCCAATCATGAAGTGCCTTAGTATGCCTCAACCATGGTCGACCAATCAGCAAAGGAAATCCTCCCTCCACCTGAGGAAGACTGACCACCACAAAATCCAAGCTAAATGTGAAGTCTTGTATCATCAAAGGCACCTTCTCTACTATGCCCACAGGGTAGACTGTCCTCTGGTCTGCCAATGTAACCGTGAATGGAGCAGGGCGGGTAGGCTGCACGCCTAAGGCCAACATATTAAATTCTGGCATCAGATTGATCCCAGATCCACCATCCACTATGATGCCTAAGAATTGATGCCCAAGAATAGACACAGTGAGACGAGGACTTTTATAGTCGGTGAGGGGAGCAGCTGGATATGAAATCATGTAGGACTCCAAGGGCTGCATAGGTAGGTGCCCGCCACTAGGCCCTGCACCAGGGTACAGAGACTGGATGATGGAAAGGGTGTCACTTCTAAAATTTGCATCAAGTCGAAGCATGTCGTACAGTGACACTTGTTGAAAAGTGTTTTTCAAGATAGACTCTGCTGTGGGCTTGTTTCCTTTGATTAGAGCTTGCTCTGGTATGTTAAGCTTCTGCAAGTCCTCTACTGCTTCGATGAAAGCACCATCAATATCTGATAGAAGCGAGGTAGGCTGGCTCTTGACACTACCTGCTGGTTTGTCAGCTACTACTGGAGGTTGACTCATTTGTGTGATAGGAGATGGAAAGATTGGACCACTAGGGAGGCTGAGGCCAAGAGCAGCTCTCTGCGCCCGTGTGAGCACCCCAGCCGGCTCTTCCACTTGCTTCAACCCTTCTTGAGAGGCAACTACAAGAGTGGAAGGCGGTGCCTGTGAAATGGAGCTTACTCTGATGAGGTTAAGCTTTGGAAATGTAAACTCCTGTTGGCTTGTGCTTGCAGATGTGGACGCTCGTTGTTTTGGGCAATCCTTACTATAGTGATCCTTAGCTTCAGGGCAATGTCAGCAAGGAGGGGACCCTTCTGGTAAGGGACATTTGCTCTGATAGTGTCCATACTCCCCGCACCTGTAGCACAAAATTGGCCTGTTTGAGGGGCGAGGTGGTCTCTACCCTTGCTGCATGGGACCGGAGGCTGACGTGTAGAAGCTTTGGGGAACTGAAGGAGTACTAGCATAATAAAAGTTGGGAGATGCAAAGTTATTGTGCATACCTTGCTGCATAGGAGGTGTTGTCAGCAGAGGTGGCAACGGGTTTTGATGGCCATAGGGTGAGACCATGTTCGATGCAGGTGCTAGTCCTTGTTGGAGAGAAGGACCTAGACTTTGTTGTATTTGCCGCAACCCCTTGATATAGTAGCAATCCTTGTCTTCGTGTCAAGATTTTTCGCAGAAGTGGCAATAAGCCCGAAGGGGACAGTCCTGTGGAGGATGCCCTGGAGAGCGACACAAGCTGCACCATACCATAGCCTTAGTCTCTTGTTGAGACCGAAGCTCTTCTAGCTCTCTCTTGATTTGATCCAAAGCCTCAAGATGTGGGGGTTTCTCCTGGCGAAGAGAGATACTTTTCTCCTCTTGAAGAGCGCGTTGTAGTTTTAGGGCTTCAAGTTCTCTACGTAAAGAAGTCAATGGATCAGCAGGACTTTCCGGAAACACAGAGGTCTCTGTGTGAGGGGAGTTGTTGAACAGCTTCCTAGCCCCCTCTATCCTAGTAGCAGCTGCGATGGACTCCTCCAAAGTGGCGTCGGGCCGGAGACTCTCTCGGAGTTTTTGTTGAGAAGTTTTGGGAAGCGCCTTCTCCACCCACTTCTTCACCATGAATTCACCGGGTTGCTGAGGAAGCTTGGCAACCAGAGACTTGGTCTTAGTCATAAGCTCTGCAAAAGTCTCCTCTGGCTGGAGCACCATGTTGGCTAACTCATCCAACACCTTCTCCTGGTAGTCACCGGGCCTGAAAGCTGCACAGAACTGTTGCCTTAAGGCTGCCCAAGTTGCAAAATGGTTCTCTACGAACTGGCTGTACCATTTGTCTGCTAAGCCATCCAAGGTGGATGGAAAGAGTACCAAGTAAGCATCTTCCCTGTTAAGACCACGACCCCTACAGAGAGATACAAACCTCCTTGCATGGTCGTCAGCATATTCTGAAGAGAGTCCTTTGAATGTAGGGAACTTGATGTTTACTTTAGCCAAAACGCTAGCCAACGGCTCCATGGCCCCTTGCTGAGCCTATAGCACAGTAGCCTGTAGCAGAATAGGAGAGCTTTACTGGAGAAGGTGATCTGGAAGATGTGGAAGTGGATGAAGGAATGGGTGATGTATGTGGAGGGATAGGTGACGAGGTTGATGGACTTCTACTCGGTACCACAGGTCATCTTCTGTTGTAGTGCTTCAGAGGGCTCAGTAGTGCGCTTTGACACTCGTCTGACCGCCTTGTATGTGTCATGCAGTGACCACCAATCCAACCAACCTTCGGGCAAGACAACCTTGAACTGGCTGGCTGAAGACTGGTCTAGACTCTACTAGACCAGGCAAGTGACTAGACCAGGCTGGACCAGGGATGAGGAGGACTAGACCAAGGTCGAGGAGGTCTAGACCAGGGACGAGGACAGGTTGGACCAAGGCGAGAGAGGACTAGACCAGTTGGACCAGGCAAGAGGGGACTAGACCATTTGGACCAGGCGATAGGAGAACAATGCAAGGCAGGTCGGCGAAGCTAGGCAAGGTAGGCGAAGCTAGATAAACCTAACTAGCTTCAAGATTTGCACCTCACAGAGTGAGATTTCAGTTGAGGTCCCACCGTGATCGCCAAAATGAGAGCACCTGTAGCGCGGATAATGTGTCATGCTCTCTACTGTGGGTGGTCCTCAATGCAATGTGCGTGACAATCTCACTCAAACAACCGAACTGAAAGGAAACAATAGACATCAACAGAGCTCACAAAGACACAACAGCAGACCAAAACATATGACTCGACTATCTCAAGGATTGATACAAACTCTGGCGTGGCAGCACACTCACCTCCAGCCCAGGTCTCACAGGTACAATAGGGGTGTCGAGGCTCAGATGTGCAGGGATGGTGAAGATGTGCCCTGTGAATCGACTCACTCTAGACCACTACGTACAAGATAACGCCACTGGCTCAAACAACTACTCATATGTACAACCATAAAGAGCCACCAACGGCTCATAAATGTCCAGTCAGCTACGTCTATCTCCAAATTGAGTGGTGGTGGTGACCTGTCAGCGTCGGTACCCTGCCACGTGTCACCCCCAGCCCAGAGGGTTCGTCCAGTGTGAACCAGACCAACTGTGACTAACTGTCCAACTGTCTGCCTGTCCTGTGAAGTGACATTGTAGCCCTGCTACAAGTAGCGGAGAAGTATTTTATTCGTAACGGATTACTTTTCAAGCAAGGCAAAGCGAGTGTGCCCGTTGATGAGGATATCCACAAGCAAATTTTGTTTGAGTGTCATGATGCACGAAGTGCAAGACACCCTCACATACACCGTACTTTGGCCTTGGTTGGCCGGTATTTCTATTGGCCGCACATAAAAACTTTCATTGAAAAGTATGTGCAGGAATGCACGCACTATCAGCTCAACAAAGTTGAACTTCAAAAACGCGCTGGATTATTACATCCTTTGCAAATTCCCGATAGAAAATGGACAAGCATTTCTATGGACTTTGGTAGTTGGATTGCCCCGAACCAACCGTGGGCACCATGCCATTTGAGTCGTCGTCGATCGACTCACAAAAATGGCACGATTCATCCCTACACGTTCCACCGTAGAGAGCCACAAGTTAGCCCAGCTTTTGTGGAACACTTATACAAACTATATTGTTTGCCCAACGAAATTGTCAGTGATCGTGATGCAAAATTCACAGGCAATTTTTAGCAAACGGTCTTGCAAAATTGTAGACCCATCTGTGCATGTTATCATCAAATCATCCTGAAACTGAAGGACGGACTGAACGCACAAATCAAACTATGGAGGACATGCTACCAACATATGTCTCTCTACATCAATCTGATTGGGAACGCTATCTCCCACATATTGAGTTTGCTTATAACAATACAAAGCACTCGGCTACTGGCAATAGCCCATTTTTATGCTTATGTACGGTTATGAGCCGAAACCACCAATTGCCACTCGATTCAAGGAGATCAAGATGCGATCGGTAGCCGATTTCTTACATGATATGCAAGAAATTCTCCAGATAACAAAAGAGAGCATTAAGACGGCACAAGATCGTGCCACTTTTTACGCTAATCAGCATCGGCAAAACCCTACGAACTCCAAAAAGGCATGTGGGTGTACCTTAGGGTACCGAAGGATTCTGAAACGATCCGAACTGGTCCATGCTCGAAGTTATCTTCTCGTTATTGTGGTCCATTTCAGATCACAAAGAGGATAAGTAGGGTTTCGTATAAGTTGGATCTACCTCAGGGCATTGCCGTGCATCACGTGTTCCACGTAAGCCATCTAAAGGAACAGCTAGGGCAGGATGACTTAGTAATTCCTCCTAAGCAAATCTCGAACTTAGAAGACTTGCGAAGTGTTACGTCCTCAGACATCAAGATGGGTGCCTGTAGTATGTCCTGCCAATGTGAAGCTGGCCCATAGGTTATGAAGTCCTATAAATAGGACTTGAGTCTTATTTGTGAGAATTCTTGTGTGATCACCACACTTGGACTCTAGGCCCTTGGCAGCTCTGCTCGCACACCCGTACTGGTGTGGGATCGGTCGTATGGGACACTGGCTCTTGTGGTAGAGGCTAGCCCACTTGGTTGCAGGCCCCAAGGCTCGAGAGTGAGCCCGTATTGGCTCTATGGCTGGAATGTGAGCCTGATGTCCGCTCACTATGTGTGTCTAGGTGTGAGCTTGGCTTGTGTCATGTCATGTGTGCAGAATGGATCCGGCGAGGGACTAACAAGGCTCTCATGTGTCTCCGTGAGTAGTACTATGTTTTGATCCTCCATCACCTCCTCCAATCTCCCTCAATGTGTCCATAATGCTCCAATGAATGAATCACTGCATATGTTGCATCTTCTATTGCTACTACCATCAATTAGCAAAAGAGTTGGATCGCTTTTCTTGCTGAAAGACTTGGTCGCCTTCACCTTTTCTCTGGCTTTACACAGAGAATTCACAACACCCTTCCACTGTCCAAATCACTGTATTCATAGGTTTGACCTGCATGGACCTTCACAGAACGATCCTTTGAATAGATGAGGAGATGATCCATGAGCATCTTGACCTCGGCCTCTCAAGCCTATTCTGCACAAGGTGGAGTGGAGTGCTAAGTCTCTGACCGATCCTTGGTTGCCTCCTCATTGTCATCAGCCTCCTCTACAACCTTGTCCTCTACTTCTTCCTTGTACTCCTCTTCTGGCGCCTTGGCCTCTTACACATAGGTCTTAGGTCACAAAGACGGAAGCGTAAACTAACATTGAAATGACATTCATATACTCAAGAGAACTGAGAACTGAGAGAACAAGGACTCTCACAGCCATAGCCACCTTCTTGAGAAGTTTTGTCACGAAGGTTGCAGCAGACGCTCTCTTCCTAGAGTGTAGTGTACATAATTTCTCTGTTTTCAGTCCCTAATCATCTCAATTAGGGCGGTTTTCAACAGAGCACTCATAGAATTTCATTCTTCTCTACTTATCCTATGCATACACAAAGTTTGGTGCAATTCCATCGCGAAAAAGGCCTCCGTTTCAACATTAGAACGTGCACAAGTAAGAAGTTCAGATTATGTGAAGAACATTTCAGCATGCGTATGTGTGTGCATTCTGCATGTTTCTCTCTTGTGTTCATTGCGGAAGCGGAAGATAGACTCGCTTTGGAACTGAAATCGGCAATGAAGCAGGTGCACACTACTATAAGAGTAGTGCAAGAAAGGCAAAAGAAACACGCTGACAAAAAGGCATGTAGAGTTCAAAGAAAGTGATTGGATTCTGTTAAAATTTCACAAGAGTCGCCTCAAAGAGGGTGCAGGACAACCTTCTTCCTTTCCAAAACTATCCCGAAGGTATTATGGACTGTTCAAGGTAACCCATTCAATCAAGGAGGTTTCAGAAAGATTGGACCTGCCCTCTACTCGGAAAATCCATAATGCTTTTCATGTTAGCCTCTCGAAACCATACATAGGACTAGAACCAAATGAACCTATTCTTGAAAATCCACCCATGGTAGAAGAGAGACAACAGGTTCTGGAGCTCGAACAGATTTTAGTGTACAAAGAGAAAGAATAACAAGAAGTGGCTTGGTAACTCACATGCACTTATTAAAACAATCATCCTCGATTGTAGGCTAATAAGCGAAACCAACACGGAAAACAAGCATACAAAACAGACATTTACATTAAACACTCAGATGCAGCCATGCATCGTGTGATATGAATATCTGTGTCATAATGTTATGATGCACACTACAATGAAGCTTCCGAACACCATGCGAGTATACAACCTCTAAATTACCATGTTTCAAGTCGTTCACATCTAAACCATGCAACCTTTAAAACAAGATTTTGACCAAGTGAGCACAAAAGGAAACAATGAAATTACACAACTAGCGACTCAATGCATCTATTCTTTGCATTTTGCTTTTTGATTCATTTGACTAATCTTGACAAAAACTAAGGAGTCCAGAAAATAGTGCTACAAAGTCTACTTTGGCAAGATAAATTGAAGACTTCTAAATGGCATGCTCTGGGCTACTAAGCTAACAAACCATGCAGCATCTAGAACAAGACCTTACCCACGTAGACCTAAGAGAAATAAATGAATTTCACACAAGCTAGCAAGTCACTCCACTACCATTTGTTCATTTAGATCCATTCACTCACCTGCTTAAAAGTGATCGTTTTAGGAGACATATGATGAGGGTCCACAAGTGCCACTTTGTCTCCATACTTGATAGTTGTGCATCTCCAAATTTCTGAAAGTGTTCTCCATGAACTTGGATCATCGACATTAGGCAACCTTTTCCCCTCCAAAACAGGAGAACATTTCCGCATAGCTTGTTGAGCTTGTGAAGGCTTCAAAAATCTTATATTAGAAACACTCAGTCTCTCTCTCTCTCTCTCTCTCTCTCTCTCTCTCTCTCTCTCTCTCTCTCTCTGTGTGTGGCATCCCAGCATAGACGGAGATTACAGAGGAGGATTTGAATTATTTTGGCGCGCCACACATGATGCCCAGCCAAGTTTTTGACCATGGAGAACATCGAGGAGATCCGACACCGACCAATGCTGGATTTACTTTGAGATGGAGGATTATCCCCTTCTTAGTAGCTTACGTTTCTTGCACTTCTCATTATTTTGCACCTTTGTATTGACTAGAAAGTCTCTAGTCTTTCCCCCACTTTCACTCTCACTACAAGATTTTGTTTAGGATGTTAGTCTTTCTTTCAGCACACAGACTTTGTATTAGATTCACCAGTTTGTAACTTGTTGGTATCATAGGTCATCTTGGCCTTTTGTAAACGTTAATATATCATTTCATTTCAACTCTCTCTCTCTCTCTCTCTCTCTCTCTCTCTCTCTCTCTCTCGTATTCTCCCCATTGCTCTATGCTTTTGCATCGTCCACTTTGACAAGATACTCACCTACTTAGGCGATGACCTCACTCTCTCACAACTTGCGGCATATGAGAGAAGATAACAAGATATCACCACTTGCGGCTGAAGTGAAGGAGTGAGTGGAAGAAAGAGATTGATGCAACCTTTCTTCGGAAGATGGAGGAATGGAAAGAGGAGAAGAGGAAACTATGCGAAAGGATTTCTTGCGTCGAGGAGCAAGCGGCTTTGCGGCTTCATAAGAAGCCGCAATTCGAACTCTTCAAGGTGAACTTCTTGCAGCAAAAAGTGGGCAGCTTGAAGAAGGGGAAATTCAGCCATCCATGATGGAAGAACTGAATACCATGAGAGAAGATATACGGGTTATCAAGGAAGAAGAGGAGAAGAAGTCATGGGCCGCGATCATCTCCGCAACACAAAAGAAAGTAGAGGAGGCCGAAAAATGGATTGAGGCCACCAAGAAAGGGAAAGGTAAGGAAGCTCCTTGTACACCCACTCTTATTAACATGACCCTCGAAGAGGAACAAAGGAGGATGCGGGCTCTACATGTGAAGGTAACCGACCTCAAGGACATAAACAATGTGGAAAAAGAGGTCACAAGCCTCACATCCATGATGGGGATGGACAAGCCTTCACACACAAAGGCATGGAGAGTGGGCAAGAAGAGTGATGGCCCGGGAGAATCTTCAAAAGGGAGAGCTCTCATACTACGCTTCCCCTCCTTGGAACAGAAGGATTTCTTGAGAAAGAAGCCTACTCTCTAATAGACAGGTATTTTCCTTGGTAATGATCTCACTCTCTCACAGCTTGCGCATATGAGAGAGGTAATGCCAAAGATTACAGCGGCAAGGGAGAAGGGAAAGATGGCCTTTTACAGAGATGGTTGGGCGGTGGATTGTAGAGCGACGCTCTACATGGCAGTGTGCGACCTATGGGACCACATTGAAGATGGCTACTTGGAATTGTAATGGATCTATGAGGTTGGACGTTGATGCCTTTGAGGACAGTTTTAAGACAGGGACATTGTTTTCTTCTCAGAGACTCATCAGACCCCTGGACAGCTTATGCCACGTGGTGGGCTACGGATGGTGGGCTACAGATGGGAGACAGCCCACAAACCAGTCCCGAGATCTGAGCATGGGAGTAGAGGTTCAGGAGGAGTAGCAGTGCTATTTAGGGAGGAGTTACAGCCCAAAGAGATGATCATGCTAGATACATGTGGGTGAGGTTGAGAGCTGACACAAGCCGGTTTCTATACATTGCCATATGTTACTTCCCCCCCCCCCCCCCCGTACGTCAATATATGCTGCATCCAAAGGAAAGTCGCCTTTCTCTATACTAGATGATGATATATGGGAGTTTTCTAGGTGGTGATATCCTCCTCCTAGGGGACTTCAATGCCCGAACAGTCTTCTACGACACTTTAGATGAGATGCATAGAGAGCTGGATGTGCGTGAGTTGGGGCTTGACATATGCTCACATGACAGAGAGCAGCAGGAGTATGGGAGATATCTCACACAGATGACGACTACACATGGGTTAGCCATACTTAATGGATTACAATGATTTCCTGGAGCAGTCGGTTTCACATGCTTTCCACACAGACACGGGGCCACTACAGCAGTGGATCATGCTCTTTTGACATTGTCCATTTCATTTCAATATAGTACAGCCCAGTCGTCAGGAGGCAGGCCGCATACCCGTTATACATTTACGCCAGAGACTGACTCGGTTTATACAAAGGAGATCTATAGCCATCTATGCACAACTAGTCGTGGCCTCTCAGTGGAGGAGTGCATCACATTACTGACTGAGACACTGCATAGTGCAGCATCAGAGGCATACCCAGACACTCAGCTGGGTCGGAGGCCACATTCTAGGAGCATGCCCTAGAATAGTTGATATGATAGGAGTGCAGAGAGATGAGAACCCAGCTTCAGAGGGATCTTCTTTTAGTAGTCATCTTTTACAGGCAGTCTCGGATTGCTTCCCGGCGCCTTGTGCGACGAAAGAAACGAGCTTACTTATCAGTTGTTCTTCAGTAGAGACTCAAGAGAGACATGGCGATTCTTTCATGAGCACTCCCCTCCCCCAGTGATTACTTCTCCTGATGTGTGGGGCCAGTATGCAACATCGTTATATATAGTTCCTGGACAGGACCCCCTTCCAGATCCTACAGAGCCATGCCCGCCTACCAGTACCTTCTTTACCACTGAGATCGTAAAGAGATACATTGACAAGATGAGGACCAGCAAGCATAGTAACAGAGGACTCCCTTTTTCGGGCTTCCCGTCCCCACTTGCCGTCCCGCCTCTTTTTTACAGTAAAAATCCATTTGAGCCCCGTCACCCGTTCCCCGTCCCGGAATGCAACCCTTGTGACTATGCCAGCAGGGCATATGATCATGATGGTCTAGTAGCAGAGCACTTTATACATGCTAGAGATATGCTGGTAGTGGTTCTTGCGGTGTTGTTCAATCATGCCATGTGTGAGCGGTTACTTGAGACTTGGAGGTTGTCTACTATTGTGCCTAACTTCAAGACAGGTGATCCTACAAAGCCTGGGAATTACCACACTATTATGGTTGGGCACACATTGGCACAGTTGTATGCATCCATTCTTAAGCAACAGTTGAGTAATTGGGCAGAGGGTGAGGGTGTACGGGCAAAGGGCCAGGCCGGTTTCAGGAGGGGTTTCTCCACTCTTGATCATATTCTGACACTCAGAGCCATCATAGAGAGGAGGGCAGGTCACATGGGAGACAAATTTATTGTAGCTTTGTGGATTTCTGCAAAGCGTTTGACATGGTACCGAGAGCTTGATTGATGCGCAGACTGCAGGAGATGGGGGTGCCCATAGTATTGATTTCGGGAATTATGGCTCTATACATATCAGTGATGGGACATGTACACACCCTTGAGGGGATACCTGATTTAGTTCACTCCACCATTGGGGTGAAATAGGGTTGACCATTGTCTCCTACTCTATTTGGTATGTACCCTCCCAGTACGTCAGTATATGCTGCATCCAAAGGGCAGTCGCTTTTCTCTATACTGGACGATGATGTATGGGAGTTTTCTAGGGATGGTGATATCGTCCTCCTAGGGGCCTTCAATGCCCGAACGGGCAACTCTCAGACAGTCTTCTACGACACTTCAAATGAGATGCGTAGAGATTGTGTGAGGGGTTACCTGAGACTTGGAGGTTGTCATGTCACGAGGATGTGGCAACTGTTAACTATGTCATGAGGACGTGGCAACTACTAACTTTAGTTGTTGGTTTCTTTCCGATGGGTTTTGTTTTATTTTCGAGACCCTCTTTTTGAAGTAGCAAATGGTCGGACATTGTATGGCCAATGTGAACGATAGTTTCACCCGGGGACAAAACGTTGGCCGGCACTGGCATTCGTATAGTAAGAGGATGTCTAGGCTCAAAGCAAGATCATGTAGGTCCCCCCGTCGCACTTAGCAAGTTGGTGGATACTAGGAAGTGAACTCAATAAAGGCCTAAAGTCAAGGTGTGACTATCAACAGAAAGTATCCGACAGTTTGGCCATATTGCACTTTTGGATGCGGTTCCAATGAGGATAGATGGTCAAATGACCAGTGGGAGTCCAACAGAATCATTTCCTAAAAATTAGGGAACTGCTATTTTGGGCCGTGAAATGTGTTCGCATCATTACCTTTGGTATGACCAGGGGAACATTTTATTACTCTACTGTAAAGTCAACCGATGCACCAATTGAGAGATTTTTAAGCAAGAAGCCCAATGCGGAGAATTTGCATCCATGAGTGCCAAGTGGCACTTTTTGGTCAATTTACCAAGTCTAGGAGAAGAGAACTCGTAACTGACCTTTTGGAGCAATTTTGGAGGCGGATAACTCTGATTTTCAGCCATTTCTCTTCATTTTGAGCTTCCCATGACTTTACCTAGGTCCAACGAGCTCATTTTCAGCATTGGAAGGCATCAGATGCGTGTTTACAGGGATGTTTTGCTGCGTTTTCAGCGATACGCTTTTTTTGGCAGCCATAGAAATCTTCTCCTTTTTGCATCTATTTGTTCACAAGTGCATTATAGGTCAAGCGCAGAAGAGAGGGGATGCTTAACCTGTCATTCACAGGTTAAGAGCTATGGAGTGTTTTCTTTCCCTCTCATGTACAGTGTGGTGCTAGGAGTGATGCCCTGCACGATACACACTGCTCTCTCTCGCGCCTACGTGCAGTTGAGTGATGCCCCACAAGAGGAATCTTCATTTGACTGATGTACAGCTGTGTGGGTTCATGCTTTTGTGCTCACTATCGGACTCGAACCGATAACCCTTGAAACGGAACAGATTTTAAGTCTGTCGTGTTTACCTTTTTCACCAAGTGAGCAAACTTTGAAAGCAAAGAAAAAAAACAAAAAGGTTATGCATAAAATGTATTCATGAAAGGGTAAAGTGAAGAAAAAACGTCAAAGCAAACAATCAGACGATCTCAAGCCCCAACTACATTTTCCGATCCAGGGTAATGACAAAGCTAGCACATCAAATGTACTCATAGATTCAGTGAAATGGCAATGTACAGTTTGACAAAAGTATGAAGGTCTCATTAAGTCATTTGTACACATGTTTTGACGACCTTTCTTGCGGATACATGCGAAGATAAAAGAGTGTTAATAGCACAAGATCATCAGTGGCATGTATTTATGGTATGCAATCGAGGACGTTTGCGATTTCAAGAGGGGGGTATGTCACGAGGAAGTGGCAACTGTTAACTATGTCATGACGACGTGGCAACTACTAACTTTAGTTGTTGGTTTCTTTCCAATGGGTTTTGTTTTATTTTCGAGACCCTCTTTTTGAAGTAGCAAATGGTCGGACATTGTATGGCCAATGTGAACGGTAGTTTCACCCGCAGACGGAAAGTTGGTCGGCACTGGAATTCGTATAGTAAGAGGATGTCTAGGCTCAGGGCAAGATCATGTAGGTCCCCCCGTTGCACTTAGCAAGTTGGTGGATACTAGAAAGTGAACTCAATAAAGGCCTAAAGTCAAGGTGTGACTACCAATAGAAAGTATCCGACAGTTTGGCCATATTGCACTTTTGGATGCGGTCCCAATGAGGATAGATGGTCAAATGACCAGTGGGAGCCTATAGCGCGGATAATGTGTCGTGCTCTCTACAGTGTGGGTACCCCTCAGTGCAATGTGCGTGACAATCTCACTCAAACAAATGGAAACTCTCTCAAACAGAATGAAACACAGAAACAATGGATAACAACAGAGATACGACAGTGGACCAGAACATGTGGACTCGACTAGCTCAAAGAACCATGTACAGACTCTGGCGTGGCAGCACACTCAGCTCCAGCCCAAGACTCACAGGTACAAATGGGGTGTCGAGGCTCAGATGTGCAGGGATGGTGACACTGTGCTCTGTGTGAGACTCTGTGTAAGACTCGCTACCAAGACAACGACGATTAGACCATCCATGCAAAGATAATGATAATGACCCAACGGCTACTACTCATAGATACAATCATAAAGAGCCACCAACGGCCCATAAATGTCAGCCAGCTAAGTGTGACCTGGCCACATGTCCACTAGGCCACCATCCGTATCCCTGCCACGTCACTGCCCCGAGTGTCCGTCCAGTGTGAACAGACGGACCAACTGTACTAACTGTAACTGTGTCCTGTGAAAGTGACACTGTAGCCTGCTACAAGTTGCCCGCCACAAGACTGGTCACCGTCTCGGTGAGCCAAAACTGAATGAAAGTACAAAAGTAACTATATGTACAATGAAAGGTGGGTCAAGAGCACAGTCCTGTCACCCAAGGGAAAGTGTCGTCACCACTGTTGCTCCAGAAGTATCCAGATCGGGAGGAGCCATCAGATCGATTGTGTAACGATGCGGTTGCTGGATTGTGCTTTGCATAACCTGGCTTCCTGTGGTTGTAGCAGCCATCTGCTGCACAGCAGATGGAAGCACCTGCCCTGAAGTGAACTTTGGGCGCCTAGTAACACAACCATGGCGGTGTGCACCAGCAACACCGTCACAGCAAGGAACACTCTGGCTCTGCATGTGTGGCATCTGGACCTCAGACCCCTGCTGAGTAAAGTACTGGAACTGGGGCTGTGGGTAGTGTCCCATGAACTGCTGAGAGGGCTGAGAGGGACCTGCTGGGTAGTGTCCCATGAACTGCTGAGAGGGCTGAGAGTGACCTGCTGGTGCTACAAAGCCTGCTGGATTCTGGACCTGTATCCCTGGCCCAGTCCATCCATATCCCACAGGAGCCTGGGTAGGCCTGTTACCATACATAAGCCCTTCTTGAAATCCCTGCACCTGTGCTTTTAGGTCATCAATAATCCTTGACTTTATCTTCAATGCTTGCTGTAGTGCAAAAATCGTTGCATCTCGATCTGCGATGGCACTCTCGGCAACCCGCAAGCAGCCTTCCATGGCCGCATATGTAGCTGAGTGCTTCTGGTGGGTGGCTGCTAATTTCTCTGCACCAAGTTCAATCATTGCTATGGAATTTCTTGATTCCTGTAGGTTTTCTTCAGAGATTTTGAACAACGAATATGAGTTGCCTCCACTAGAGGAAGTAGTAGTAGCACCTGGAGATGTAGTACTAGCAAGGTTACCGAGATGTAGTAGTAGCAAGGTTACCTGGAGGCACTGTAGTGGTCGGGGTGATCGGTGTTACACTAGTATTAGGCTCAATAGGTGAGCTGGAGATTGGGGAAATGACGAAGATACTACAGGTAGTGCCGAGAATGGTGTTGTAATATTGGCACTAGTATAAATGGTAGCAGTGGAAAGAGATACCTATGGAATAGAGACTGCGTCAGTAGCAGGAGTGGGCGTACTAAGAACATCAGAGCTCACAGCGGCCTCTGGCACTGTAAAGACGGGCACGGGGTGAGAAGAAGACCGTCTAGGAGGAAGTGTCACACTAGTCTGACTCTCTAAAAATGGCAGAGGTCGTAGTGTCTCTTCCGTGTCTTTGACCACTTTGACTCTTTTTTTCTGTTTCTTCTTCTGCTCATCTGCGCCGAGAGATTTCCTTTTTACTAGCAGTGGTACTGTTGTATCCTTATCCACTTCCGAAGGGTTGATACGGATGTTGATCACCCAGGCCAATAGTGGTGCGGCAAAACATTGGAAGCTGGATTGAGATGACTGTAATTGTGCTCTAAACCTTTTTGCCCTTGTCTGCAATGATGTAAAGAGGATCTGATGAAACCCACAAGGAATGTTCTTGATTAAACAGTAAAGACCATCACATAGTGGGAACGTGGTCAGCACTTCTACTTTTCCCTTTGCTCCTTGCACATCTCGCACCAAAAAGTAATATATGAAAGCTGCTAAGAGAGCTTTGTGATGCTGCAGCTCAGGATGATCGGGTTCGAACAATGCCTTGCATGCCTTTATGGTATCAGCTTTGGAGAGCTTTGACTAAGACCGGGTACTAGGCTGCAGGGCGGGAAAGTTGGTCATCCCCATTGCATTTCCTAGACGTGCAGCTGTCAAAATGTGACCTCTGACTTTTGGGAAATTTTTCAGCATCTGATGAACCATACTGACCGGTATGTCATTTGGGAGGATAGCTTCATCTAGTGATTTGATACCCAAATTATCCAATTGGGCCTGTGAGAGAATATCTCTCAGAGATGGTTTGGGCGGCTGCATGTGAAAATTTAGTGAAAACTTTGTTTTATGTTTTGTTGTTTCAGGCCTAGCCACCTCATGACTGATTACATGATTCATGATTTTTCGTTTTCCTTTTGGATCTTTCTCCTGATCGCTTGAACTGCCGTTGGAAGTGTTATTATCACTATCCCCGTTCGAGCTGGACTCTGCCTCTGAAGCCGAGGCCTTGTAACTTTCGTTGGATGGAGCACTAGAAGACATGTCAGTGACCCCATGGCTGCTGTGATCTGATTCCTCGTCAGTTGCATCAATTTCCTCTCTTTGTGGTTGAGCCTTTTTCCTAGGCAACAATTTTTTACCGCCTGCCATAGCAATTTGTTGCCGACTGTACACACTGTAGTAGTGTCTTTTATCCAACCCAATACTTATATAACTGACTACAAGCTGATATCGAACTGAACTGACTGCAGCAGAGTGGATTTGTGGGATTCCACAGATCATATATGTACAATATCCCCAGTGAATACATACATCAGTACACACATCCTTGTCTCTCATACAACTGCAGTGCAATCCCAGAAATTGCAGTGTGTTAAATCCTCTTCATCTGTTCTGTTCTGCTGAGAGAGAAAACAAAGGATTTACGTTTTCTCAATTGGGTGCGACCTGCTTTTGTAGCGTTAATAGGTGGGTGCGCAACCAAAAACAAGCATCTGCGTGAGAAGGGGGCGAGGACTTGCCAGGTACTGCAGAGGTACAGGTTCGACAGAGCTAATTTTCAATAGGGTATTCGAGTGGTCGAATAAGGGAGGGCAATTCGATAGAGGGTGGCGAGGGCGAGGGCGAGTGCTCGACCTGGAAGGCGAGGGCGAGGACAGGAGAGGGGGGCAATTCGATAGAGGAAGGCGAGGGCGAGGGCAGGAGAGGGAGGGGCGAGGGGTCGATATGAATGGCGAGCGCTGGATAGGTAAGGGCGAGGGCGAGGGCTCAATAAGGGGGGCGAGGGCTGGATAGGTAAGGGCGAGGGCGAGGCTGGAGAGGGGAGGGCTCGATATTGGGGGCGAGGGCGAGGCTAGAGAGGGGAGGGCGAGGGCTCGATAGGGAGGGGACGAGGGCGAGGGCTGAAGAGGGGTGGTCTAGGGGTTCAATAGGTGGAAAAAGGGCGGGGGAATTTAATGGCTAGGATGAGGTGTAGATAGGGGAAAAGGTGAGGGGAATTAAGAATCTGGGCTGATTCTTACCGCAGGGGTTATGTGGTACTCATTTAAGCCAAGGAACACAGGTGAGGAGAGAACATGGGGAAGGTTAAGAGATGCTAAGATACTTATTGAGCAAGGGAACAATGCGGTAGAAAAGGAATGAACAAGGAGGAGAGAAAGAGCTAGATATAAATGCTGTCAAAGATAGAGAATAAAATTTTTAGGCACGTCTATTCGGCTATGGAGTCTCACTACCCAGATGTCTTTGGAAATGTTATTTCTTTTTAATTCACACCCTCGAGAAACTGACCTTGCAAGATAGGAAACAGATACTTATTGAAAGGAGGAAGGCATTAAGGATTGAATCAATTTGAGGAGAATTACAAAAATGATAGCCCTAGAAAGGCAAAGAGAGATATGTGATGATGAAAGAGTGCATTTCAAAGTTAGAGACAAAAAAGGGAGATGCAGTTGAGCTGCTTTAATCTTCGAACACTATCCCATAATCAAAATGGCTATTATATGAGACTTGATTCTCGAAAATTACAAGAACAGAATGTAGCAGAGACAGAGTCAGAACAATAAATGATGCATCAGTGAAACAAGGGGAGTTTTCCAAGATAAGAACTACCATGATGAAGTTTGGAGTAGAGATGAAGATGGTAAGCCATAGAGAAATACCGAGCCGGGGAGTTGATAATCATATGGTGGTGAGATGGCTATCATCATTAGCTTTGTATATGATTAGGGATAGTGATAGCACTTAATCCTTGATCCGTTGACCAGTGGCAAAGGAACTACTGTCAGGGTGACTAACTGGACAGCGGCCAGCCCCCTGTGGCAGAATCTCTTGTACTATGAATGGCCCTTGCCACGCTGGGACCAGTTTCTTAGCTTTCTTCAAATACTTAGCCTGATAAAGCAGCACCAGGGAACCCTGCGTTAATTTCGGCTTTCTGAGGTGGCGATCATGCCACGCTTTGCGACGAAGTTGCTCCGCTTGCAGAGCATGTGAAGCTAAGCGGCGACTTTCATCCAATAAGGTGAGACGGGATATAGAAGTAGATTCCATACCCCAACTTGCGCGCAGACTGCCCACCCTAGGGGATCCGGAGTTGAGCTCAAATGGAGCTATGGCTTCCAAACCGTAAGTGAGTTGACAAGGCGTGTGATTCGTTGTTGCTTTGAAAGATGTGCGGTATGCCCAAAGAGTGCCGTGCACAGCCTGAGCCCAAGATCCTGGATGGAGATGACATGCTTTCCGCAGTAGGGCGATCAGAACCTTGTTGGTACTCTCGGCCTGCCCATTGGCTCTAGGGTAATAAGAGCACGACTTGCGATGAAAAATCTTGTAATTGGCCAGCAAAGTTGAGATCATGTCATTGACAAAATGACTGCCCCTATCACTGGTGATCTCTAAGGGACATCCAAATCTGCATAAAATATTTTCATATAAAAATTTGGCTACTGTATTGCCAGTGCAATCTACTGTCGCCAGTACCTCTGCCCACTTTGTTGCATAGTTTGTAGCCACTAGCAGATATTTGCAATTACCTGGTTGAGCGGGGGGATATATTGGACCCACAAAGTCCAAGCCCCATCTCTCAAAAGGTAGCCACGCCATCGAGACCTGCAGAGGACGGTTGGATTGCTTACTTGGCTTCGGCCCACAGCGCTGGCACACATCACAAACCTTAGAATATGCTATTGCATCCTTAAAAACGTAGGGCCACCATAGACCGCTCTGTAGAATCTTCTGGGCAGTGATATGACCAGGGTAATGGCCACCAGTGAGACCACTGTGGGCATCCTCCAGAATATGCTCCACCTCATGAGGCGAGACACAACGCTTCAGAACACCATCTGGTCCCGATTTGTAGAGCTGGCCCCCAATCAGAGTGAAAGGCCTGGACTTTAACAGCAATCTCCTCTTCTGCAGTGGAGGTGCATTCTCTGGGTACAGCCCAGTAGATAGAAAATGTAAGACCTCGCCGTACCATTCCGGTGTTGTATCTATCTTAAAAAGACTGCTATCTGGAAAGTCATCCGCAATCCGGATAGCTTCTTCACCTGTGTGAATGCGAGAGAGGTGGTCAACCATTACATGCTGCTTACCAGGACAGAGTACCACTTCAAAATCAAACTCTTGGAATAGGAGGAGCCATCGCCATACTCGACCTGCGACCTATGTCTTATTAAGAAGATAGTGCAAGGCATGGTGATCAGTAATAATTGTGAAGTGGACCCCTAGCAAATAGTGACGAAATTTTTGTAGAGTATACACTATAGCCAAACCTTCCCTCTCTGTGGTGCTATAGTTGCGCTCTGCTTTGGTAAGCAGGCGACTTGCATAATGTACAGGGCGATCCAAGTTGAACTCTTTGCTAGGCTGAGTCAGCATAGCACCCACAACGAACAGACTGGCATCTGTATGCACATGAAAAGGTAGGGCCTAATCCGGGGCAACTAGAATAGGCGCTTCAGTGAGGCGTTTTTTGAGGTATGCAAATGCTTCATCCTCTGGTGTTGACCACTGGAAGGGAACAACAGCACTGGTGAGCCGGGTCAATGGTTGAGCCACCTGTGCATACATACATGTGAACCTGCGATGATAGCCGGTGTGGCCCACAAAGCTCTGAACACCTTTGGGATTGATGGGAGGAGGTAACTTCAAGATGGCCACTATCTTCTCTGGGTCAGGTGCTAAACCTTGAGCAGACACCACATGGCCCAACAGTGTGCCCTCGGTGACCAAAAAATGACACTTGTTCGGATTGAGCTTCAAACGTGCCTCTCTGCACCTGAGGAAGACTGCAGAGAGCTGAGCAAGATGCTCCTTTAGATTTTCTACTGGGGTCGAACTTTGCGCACCCGAGAAGGTGGAAAAGTCGTCCATGAATATGCAAAGGTGATCAGTAAGCAGAGGACAAAAGATGAGATATACTATGCGATTGAAAGAAGGCGGTGCATTTTTAAGTCCAAAAGACATTCTAGTGTAGATGAAAATACCCCAGGGAGTCACAAAAGCTGTTTTGACTTGGTCGTCAGGATGTATTCCTAACTAATTGTAGCCGCTGAACCCGTCCATAAAACTATACAGTACATGGCCAGCGACATCTTCAAGGACTCTCTCAGTGAAAGGAGTCGGAAATCCATCCGGGATTGTGACCTTATTCAGAGCCCGGTAGTCGACGCAAACTCGAATTTTGTTGGACTGCTTCTTTGGGGCAATAACCATAGGGGACAACCATTCTGAGTGCTCTACTGGTACAATAATACCTGCTTCTTGCATTTTTTCCAACTCGATTTTGACTGCTTCTGCATACTTGGGATTCAGTTTGTAAGCCCGTCCTCTGACAGGCTTAGCCCCCTCAACCAGAGGAACTGTGTGGACTCCTAGCTCTGCTGGGATTCCTTCCAAATCGTGGTAAGACCATGCAAACACATCCTTGAAAGAGTGCATGAAAGAGATTACCTGGTCGAGTATAGCTGGGTGATCCCATAACCAAGCGGCTAACAAGATGGGCCGATGGTTGTCAGGGCCGCCTAGGTTGACCTCTTTGACTGGGTCAGGCGGTGCAGTGGGAGAGGCTGCGTCAGGGAGAGAAGACCGTGCCGCCTCTGTGAGCTTCTGGATATTATGAGCTCGCGTCTGATCAATGTTGAAATCAGCATACTCTTCTTGCAACCATCCTGATGGAAGCTCTGCGAATGGTAAATCCTCAGATACCTCAAAGTGCTCTGGCATGGGTGGAGAGGCACATGGAGTGGAGGTTAAGGAAGGAGCTGGGGTGTTGGCCAACTCTTGCAAGGGAGACTTTTTCCCCCTTCTATGGTGGGTTATAGGCTCACCCAGGCTGACGGTTTCTATCAAGGGACCCTCTGAAGGATGGTCATCAGAGACTGGCCCACTTGGTTCTGGCGCACCTGGCTGACTGGGATTACTGGCTTCAGGTGTAGGATCAGGGGGAGAGGGTGAATCTGTTGGCAAGGGTTGAAGAGAGACTACATAGCATGGCATCGAAGATGTAGCTTCTAACCACTGCAGTAAGTCTTCATCTGACCCATCAGGAGGGACCGGCTGCTCCAAGTCAGGGTTGGACTCTACTGACAAAGAGCTATGCTGAACGACCGGATCCATGCCTCCTTCGAGACGAATTTGTTGAATTGGAGAGCCAGGGGTATGTATCCACATGGCGTCGTTTCCCCAGTCGTGAAGTGCTTTCGTATGTCGCAACCACTGCCTACCAATCAGCAAGGGATAACCTCCCTCTACCTGGGGAAGATTAACTACCACAAAATCCAAGTTAAAAAAAAAATCTTGTACCTTCAGAGGCACCTTGTCGACTATGCCCACTGGGTAGACTGTTCTTTGATCTGCCAATGTAACAGTGAAAGGAGCAGGTCGGGTAGGCTGTAGACCTAAGGCCATCATAGTGAATTCGGGCATCAAATTGATTCCAGATCCACCATCCACGATGACGCCGGATAGCTGGTGCCCAAGAACAGATACAGTGAGACGAGGACTTTTATAATCGGTGAGGGGAGCAGTTGGATAGGAAATCAAATAAGACTCAAAGGGCTGTACAGGGAGGTGCCCGCCACTAGGCCCAGCCCCCGGGTACAGAGACTGAATGACTAACAGGGTGTCACTTCTGAGTGTTGCGTCGAGCCTTAGCATGTCGTATAGTGACACCTGCTGAAAAGTATTTTTCAAGATGGCTTCTGTTGTGGGCTTGGCGCCTTCGAACTGGGCTCCCTTTGGGACCTTAATCTGTTCCAAGTCAGCCACTGCTTCCAAGAAGGCTCCATCAATGTCAGATAACAGGGAAGTTGGTTTGCTCTGAGCAATTGTGAAGGACTTGTCCTTTGGGTCAGGTAGACCAGATAGAGGAAGTGGGGACTGACGAGGTGGACCTGTGGGCAGACTGAGACCAAGAGCTGCTCTTTGTGCCCGAGTAAGGACACCAGCAGGCTCCTCCACTTGCAGTGGCTTAACCACATGAGTAGCAGGTGATGGTTGAGGCACGGTGTTCACAGTAATCAAGTTTATCTTCGGGAAGGTGAAATCTTGCTTGTTCTGAGTCGAGCCTAAAGACGTGGATGCCCTTTGAGTGGGACAATCCTTACTGTAGTGATCCTTCGAATCCGGGCAATGACGACAAGGAGGGGACCCCTCAAGTAAAGGACACTTGCTCTGATAATGCCCATATTCTCCGCATTTGTAGCAAAGTATGGGCCGATTGGAAGGACGAAACGGGGGACGAGGTGGTTGCTGCATGGAGTTGGAGGCTGAGGTGTAGAAGCTTTGGGGAACTGAGGGAGTACTGGCATGATAAAAGCTGTGGGGTGAAAAGTGGTTGTGCATACCTTGCTGCATAGGGGGTGTTGTCAGCAGAGGCGGCAACGGGTTTTGATGGCCGTAGGGTGAGACCATGTTGGATGCAGGTGCTAGCCCTTGTTGGAGAGAAGGACCAAGACTTTGCTGTATTTGTCGCAATCCCTTGAGGTAGTAACAATCCTTGTCCTCATGTCCATATTTTTCACAGAAGTGGCAATAAACCCGAAGGGGGAATTCCTGTGGAGGGTGCCCTGGAGAGCGGCATGAGCTACACCAAACCGTAGCCTTAGTCTCTTGCTAACACTTGAGCTCTTCTAGCTCGCGATTAATCTGTTCCAATGCCTCATGATGTGGAGGCTTCTCTTGTCTAAGAGAGAAGGACCTCTCCTCTTGAAGAGCTCGCTGTAACTTTAGGGCTTCCAGTTCCCTGCGTAAAGAAGTTAAAGGATCAGCAGGACTACCTTCCGAGAACACAGAGGGAGTATCTATGTGAGGAGAGTTGTTGAACAGCTTCCTAGCCCCCTCTATCCTAGTAGCAGCTGCGATGAACTCCTCGAGAGTGGCGTCGGGTCGGAGACTCTCTCGGAGTTTTTGCTGAGAAGTTTTGGGAAGCGCCTTCTACACCCACTTTTTAACCATGAATTCACCGGGTTGTTGGGGGAGCTTGGCCACCAGCGACTTAGTTTTAGTCATAAGCTCTGCAAAAGTCTCCTCTGGCTTGAGCACCATGTTGGCCAACTCATCCAACACCTTCTCCTGGTAGTCACCCGGCCTGAACGCTGCACAGAACTGCTGTCTTAAGGCTGCCCAAGTTGCAAAATGGTTCTCTGCAAATTGGTTGTACCATTTATCTGCTAGGCCATCCAAGGTGGATAGAAATAGTACCAAATAAGCATCTTCTCTGTTCAGATCACGTCCCCTACAGAGAGATACAAATCTTCTTGCATGGTCGTCAGCATCGTCTGAAGAAAGCCCTTTGAAGGTAGGGAACTTGATGTTTACCTTGGCCAAAACACTAGCTAGTGGCTCCATGATTCCTTGCTGAGCCTGTTGCTCAACAGCTTGCTGTCTCAAAATAGGAAATAGCTTTACTGGAGAAGGTGATCGGGAAGATGGGGAACCGGATGAAGGAATGGGTGATGTGGTATGTGGAGGTATAGGTGATGAGGTTGAAGGATTTCTACAAGGTGTCAACGGTCGTCTTCTGTGATAGTACTTCAGAGGGCTCAATAGTGCGCTTTGACGCTCGACTGACCGCCTTGTATGTGTCATGCAGTGACCACCAGTCAAACCAAGCTTGGAGCAAGAAAACTTGTGACAGGTCTAGACTCCACCAGACCAGACCAGGTAAGTGACTAGACCCGGCTAGACCAGGGATGAGACAAGGGACGAGGAGGACTAGACCAGGGTCGAGGAGGTCTAGACCAGGGACGAGGACAGGTTGGACCAGGGCGAGAGAGGACTAAACCAGTTGGACCAGGCGAGAGGGGACTAGACCAGTGGGACTAGGCGAGAGGAGAACAGTGCTAAACAAGGTCGGCGAAGCTAGGCAAGGTAGGCGAAGCTAGATAAACCTAACTAGCTTCAAGATTTGCACCTCATAGAGTGAGATTTCAGTTGAGGTCCCTGATCGCCAAAATGAGAGCACCTGTAGGGCGGATAATGTGTCGTGCTCTCTACAGTGTGGGTGCCCCTCAGTGCAATGTGCGTGACAATCTCACTCAAACAAATGGAAACTCTCTCAAACAGAATGAAACACAGAAACAATGGATAACAACAGAGATACGACAGTGGACCAGAACATGTGGACTCGACTAGCTCAAAGAACCATGTACACACTCTGGCGTGGCAGCACACTCAGCTCCAGCCCACGACTCAGACGTACAAATGGGGTGTCGAGGCTCAGATGTGCAGGAATGGTGACACTGTGCTCTGTGCGAGACTCTGTGTAAGACTCGCTACCAAGACAACGACGACTAGACCATCCATGCAAAGATAATGATAATGACCCAACGGCTACTACTCATAGATACAATCATAAAGAGCCACCAACGGCCCATAAATGTCAGCCAGCTAAGTGTGACCTGGCCACATGTCCACTAGGCCACCATCCGTATCCCTGCCATGTGTCACTGCCCAGAGTGTCCGTCCATTGTGAACAGACCAGACCAACTATACTAACTGTAACTGTGTCCTGTGAAAGTGACACTGTAGCCTGCTACAGAGCCCAACGGAATCATTCCCTAAAAATTAGGTAACTGCTATTTTGGGCCATGAAATGTGTTTGCGTCATTACCTTCGGTATGACCAGGGGAACATTTTATTACGCTACTGCAAAGTCAACCGATACACCAGTTGAGAGATTTTTAAGCAAGAAACCCAGTGCGGGGAATTTGCATACATGAGTGCCAAGTGGCACTTTTTGGTCAATTTACCAAGTTTAGGAGAAGAGAACTCGTAACTGACTTTTTGGAGCAGTTTTGGAGGCGGATAACTCTGATTTTCAGCCATTTCTCTTCATTTTTGAGCTTCCCATGACTTTACCTAGGTCCAAGGAGCTCATTTTCAGCATTGGAAGGCATCAGATGCGTGTTTACAGGGATGTTTTTCTGCGTTTTCAGCGATACGCTTTTTTTGGCAGCCATAGAAATCTTCTCCTTTTTGCATCTATTTGTTCACACGTGCATTATAGGTCAAGCACAGAAGAGGGAGCGCTCGATTTATGCTGGGGGGATGCTTCATTGAGAACCTGTCATTCACAGGTTAAGAGCTATGGAGTGCTTTCTTTCCCTCTCATGTACAATGTGGTGCTAGGAGTGATGCCCTGCACGCTACACTGCTCTCTCTGTCTCCCCTACGTGGAGTTATGTGATGTCCCACAAGAGGGATCTTCATTTGACTGATGTATAGCTGTGTGGGTTCATGTTTTTGTGCCGAGGCAAGAGCCTCCTTGAGCAGGAATAGGGGTAGCTAGCTGCTACTCCAAAGCAGGCACCGGTGAGGGTCATAACCTCACCGTACAGATGCAAATTCAGCGCTCACTATGCGCAGAAAATTGACTGTTTTTCAGCCATACAGACGCCAGAACCCTTGGGAATCGTGCTCCATTGGCAGAGGACACTTAGGGGACTGTTTGGGGCTGAAAACAGGGCAAAAACCAGTAAATACAGCGAGCTGAATTTACTGTTTTTGGGCTGGAATCAGAGGGTTTACGCCAGTAGAAGTGAGTTCTAGCAGTAGAATTGGTTTCGCGCAAGTTTTGGGACTGTTATGCTGTCAAAATTTGGCCAAATCATGTAGTATCTAGAGGGATACAGGTAAAGGATTCCCAAGACTCTACTTTGTAATTTACCCTCTCAAAGAATAAAGAAATATCGAAAAGGACGCCAATTTTGGGACCTACAGGTTGTCGGCGTCTGCTCGGAGTATTCTAGCTTCCGAGCCGTGTGTGTGATAAAGTGTTAATTCCCGTCACAGGTTTCCTTTGCACGTTCTCTCTGTGTGTGTCTAAAGTAAAGAATTTCGGGTGAAAGCCAAAGCCTATCGCCCCACGGGCCGGTTTCAGTCTACTATTGTGCCTATCTTCAAGGCAGGGGATCCTACAGAGCTTGGGAACTACCGCACTATTATGGTTGGACACACATTGGCACGGTTGTATGCATCCATTCTTGAGCAGCGCTCGAGTATTTGGGCAGAGGATGAGGGGGTACGGGCAAAGGGTCAAGCCGGTTTCAAGAGGGGTTTCTCCATTCTTGACCATATTTTGACACTCAAAGCCATCATTGAGGAGGGCAGGTCACATGGGAGATGGATTTATTGTATCTTTGTGGATTTCCACAAAGCATTTGATATGGTACCGAGAGCTCCATTGATGCGCAGACTACAGGAGATGGGGGTGCCCATAGAGTTGATCTAGGGGATTATGGCTTTGTACAGATCAATGATGGGACATGTACGCACTCCGGAAGGGGTATCTGATTTAGTTCACTCTACAATTGGGGTGAAACAGGGCTGCCCATTGTCTCCTACTCTATTTGGTATGTATGTTGATGAGGTGTCTGATTACATTGACAGAGAGGGTGATAGAGGTGCCCACATGGCAGGGACGTGGATCCCATTGTTGTTATATGCTGATGATATTGTGTTGATCTCTGACTCACCAGAGGGTATGCAACGACAGTTGGATGCATTACACATTTTTGAAGAGGATATTTGATTGTCTGTAAACCTTGGTAAAACCAAGGTTATGGTGTTTAGCACCACACCACAGTGGATCTGGAGATCAGCACCGACTTTCACATATGGTCAAGAGATTGTAAAGTATACAGATGCATAAACTTACCTTGGGGTTGTCTTCACTGGGCCGGTTTTCTTTGAAGAGAGCAACAAAAACTAGACTGACTAGAGCTTTTGCGGCCTTGGGAGGCTTGAAGAGGATGGGTAACAAAGCACTGCACCGAAGGGAATAAGGAACTGCGAGCAATCCACTTGTTGAAGGTGGCTCTTGAAGACCATAAGTGAAGAGGGAACTCAAGGAGACAGTGCAGGTGTCTTTAAAAACTGCGTCCAAGTGAAAACCGTCCGAAGAGTCCTAGGAGAGCAAGGAGAGAGAAAACCAAAAAACAAACAAAAGCAATAGAAAGTAAAAACAAGAACAGTAAACTCGAAGGACATGCATCCACGCACGCACACACTCACTCAAACCCCCCCGCCCGCCCCCCCGAAAGCAAGCAATGAAACACATACGCTCACACTCGCATGCACACACACAATGAAAGATACAATCAAGAACAACCAACAAAACAAGGAAAGAAGAGAAAAGAAAGAAACAAAAAAGGAGCAAAAAGAAAACAAACCCGAAACAAGCAGAACACCGACAAAGCAGTTCATGGACCAACAAAGGGAGAAACGCTCGAACAACTGCCCAAGAGTTGATAGCACCAATAGGAGGAGGGCTTGTGTGGGAGGTGAGGTCGCGCAAGCAACCTTCTCCAGACAGGGAAAGTGGTCTTGACGAGCTTCATGGTGATGGATGATAGGCGGCACCTCCGGAATCGGGAATGTGACAGAAGAGAGGAGGGGTTCTCTAAACCTTAAACGACCACAGTAGTTAGAAGTACGGTGGTCTCTCTCTCTCTCTCTCTCTCTCTCTCTCTCTCTCTCTCTCTCTCTCTCTCTCTCTCTCTCTCTGTGCCTAGAGCTAGATTGATGCGCAGATAACAGCAGATGGGAGTACCCACACAGCTCATTTGGGGGGTCATGGCATTATACAAGTCAGTAGTGGGGCAGGTACGCACCTCAGAGGGTCTATCCACACCGATTCACTCCACTATTGGGGTGAAGCAGGGCTGCCCGCTCTCTCCTACTCTATTTGGTATGTATGTGGATGAGGTTTCTGACTACATTGAGAGAGATGGTGATAGAGGTGCACAGCTGGCACGGACATGGATTCCATTATTGTTATATGCTGATGATATTGTGTTGATCTCCGACTCTCCGGAGGGGATGCAACGTCACTTGGATGCTTTGAATATGTTTGCTTAGGAAAGTGGTTTGTCCGTCAACCTTGGTAAAACCAAGGTCATGGTGTTTAACACCACCCCACAGTGGATTAGGAGATCAGCGCCAGCATTCACATACGGCCAGGAGACTGTGGAGTATACAGATGCGTACACATACCTCGGAGTGGTCTTTAGTGGGCCAGCATTTTCATTGAGGAGGGCAGCAGAGACTAGACTGACCAGAGCCCATGCAGCATTGGGTAGATTGGAAAGGATGTGTTCACAGGTTCAGTTTCAAGAGCCTCGGACGAAGCTCTGGCTCTTTGACACTCTGGTGGCTTCTGCATTGCTTTATGGAGCTGAGATTTGGGGACCTTCGTTGGATCATCACGGGAGGACAGGCCGCAGTGATGGATGGGGGGACATGGAGAAGCCTCTGGTCTCTATGATCTCGCGGCTCATTAGAGCTAAGGCCTCAGTACCACATGCTATTGTTCGAGCAGAGCTAGCTGCCCCCCCACTAGTGGTTGAGGCGCTCACCAAATCTGTCTCCTTCATACACCGCATGTGGGAACTTCCCAGAGACAGATATGCCTGCCTTGCACTTGAGTCCTCTCGACAGTTAGCCATGCAGGGAGATACAACATGCTGGTATGGGGAGATGACATCATGGTTTCAGGTGCATGGGTTCAGCATAGACAGATTGCCTCCCTTCCAGTACTCACTGGATGCACCCTCTCTGACTCTTACACAGTCGGAGATCACCAGGCTCATCCGCCAGGACTTGACTCAACTAGACACCAAGAGGACATGGATACAGCCAGCACAGGAGCTGGGCACGAAGATGGCTTTCTACAGAGAGCATCTCCTCCAGCTTACGGTTGATGGTTTTGTGACGAGGCCCAGATACATGGACACCCACTTGTCTCATGGGATACGATGTGCTATTGGCCAGATATGCACATCTTCACACTAGCTGCGGATCGAGACTCGGAGATACAGCGGAGTACCAGCAGAGGCCAGGACATGCCCCCTGTGTGACATCGAGCCTGAGACAAAGTTGCACTATACATGCCACTGTCCCGTCTTCTACTAGATACGAGGCCGCTTCCATTGCTTGTTCAGAGAGGGCTTTGGACCATTCTCCAGAGTCATGCAGTACGAGGATCAGAGATGCTTGGGTTTGTTTTTGCTCGAGCTATGCAAACACAGGGAGAGCCTGATGAGAGGAGAGGCTAGCCAGTCTCAGAGACAAATCACAGATTTCTTTAGAGCTGCCACTGGACACCCGGAGGAGTTACTACCACAGCAGAGCTCGTCGTCTCACACCAGAGGCACAACACTGATCGACCGAGCGACTGAGCTGGGGAGATCCAGACGCCCACGACTGCAAAGGACTACACAGCATCGGCGGAGGCTGCATCAGAGGATTCAGATCACTTTGGCTCGACATGCACGACGCCCGGTCAGACTACTGACCATGGAGGAGATTGATGAGATCCGCCAGCGACCGATGCTGGATCTCTTGTGATCTAGCTATCCCAGCTAGTTGCTTAGTTCACACCTAGTAGTTTAGGATTCCATAGTATTTTATTTTATTTTTATTGTGACATTTGTCATTTCATTTTTGTCATCTTGTTACTCTGACTCTGACTTTGTATCAGATCCACCACATTGTAACTTTCTGGTCTCATAGGTCACTTTGGCCTTTTGAAGACGTTAATATAACATTTCATTTCATTTCTCTCTGTGCGCGCAAACGGCCAAGGTCTTGCACAGCACAGCAACTTCTCCAGCAGCGCACAAACGAGGAAACCACGATGCAGTACCACATGGGACAGGCAACGTAAGCGTGTGAGAGAACATGCTCCACAAGGCCGTGCTGGTCGTGGGGGAACATTTCGTGAGGGTTGCGCAAGTTGTGGGAGAGTACACAGGTTTCAATGGGGCAGCTCGCCACTGCTCTGTGGTGCAAGTAGGTTAAGTGAGGCAACAAAAGATAGGTCGCGCGAGGCAGCAATAGCAGGGTAGAAGCCTCACACAACCAATCAGCCGACCTCGGAGATGACGGTATCTATGAAACCTCGCCTAAATCGAAAGCGACATTTAGGCGGAGGATTCGAGAGAGCACACTATCGCCAGGTCCTGTGAGAGCAGAGAAACTTTCTAGAGTTAAAGATGACTTAATGTTTGAGAAGGTACACGTGATGATTAAGGCAGAGTTGAACCTTTTGAGGGGTGACATTGAAATAGACATGTATGCAAATATGAGGAAAGAATTGGACAAAGAGATGCTTAGTAAGCGTCACGGCCGAAATGCAGACGATTGTGAGGGCAGAAGTGAATCTAATGGAATGTGTGATGCAAAAAAGATTAGAGGATGCACTTGTTGCGTTTGAATCTTGGAAATCAAAAATGGAAGAACAAATGAATGAAAAAGATGCATTGATCGAAGCACTTAAGGGAGACCTCACAGCTTGCAAAAATACCCCCGCAAAAGGAGGGAGAAAATCAAGCCTCAATGATAAAGGAGCTCGAAAGCATTAAGGAGCAGGTGAAAACTCTACGGGAAGAGGAAGAGCAGAAGGCATGCACAACCTCTTCATGGGCACCTATTCAAAACACAAGAGAACGTTGATAAAGCTGAAAAGTGGATTGAGGAGGCAAAGAAAGGAAAAGATAAGATGCCTGAAGCCACACTGACATCCACTATCATCAATATGACGATTGAGGTGGAGCAAAAGAGAGAGACTAGAGCCCTTAATGTGCGTGTTACATGTCTCAAAGACACTAGAAAAGTAGAAGAAGAAGTGCAAGAGCTCTTAAAGCGCATGGGTATTTCTAAACCCACACACACAGGTACTTAGAGAATTGGCAAGAAGGGACGTGATGAGAAAGGAAGTCCCAAGGAAAGAGCACTCATTATACGTTTCCCTACGTTGGAAGCTAGGAAGGAATTCCTAAAGAAGAGACCAACACTCAAGCAAACTGGGATATTTTTGGGTGATAACCTCACTCTAACATAGGTAGCACACATGCAAGAGCTGATGCAAGAGATGAAGGAGGCGAGGGAGAGAGATAAAATTGTTTTCTATAGCGGAGGAAGAGTAGTGGTGTAGGAAAAACGCACCGCATGATGGTGCGATACCTATGGGACCAACCTTAAAATGGCAGCATGAAATTGTAATGGATCAATGAAGCTAGATGTAGGCGCATTTGAGGATAGCTTTAAGGGAAGAGACATATTTTTTACTCGGAAACGTATCAGACTCCTTGAGGCACATTACCTAGAGTGACGGGATACCATCGGGAGACTACTTGTGGTAGGATGTGAGATCAACGCATAGAGGACAGGGGTCAAGAGGTGTAGCAGTCCTATTCAGGGAGGAACTTCAACCCCTCATTCCTAATGTTCGAAGAGATGAACAGACCAAATATATGCGGGTCAAAGTGAGAGCGGAGACAGGGAGGCTACTCTACATTGCAATATGCTATTTTGCCCCTAGCACGTCTCATTATGCATCACCCAAGGGTTACCCTACATGATATTGGATAAGGACACATGGGAGTTCTCTAGGGATAAAGATGGAATTCTTCTGGGAGACTTTAATGCCGAGATGGGCCAGTCTCAAACAGCTTTCTACGATACCTCAAAGGAAATGTTGAGAGAATTGCATGCCAGTGATATGGGATTGGCCAGAGTTCGCAAGATGAAGAGCACAATGGATATGGCGGACATCTGACAGATTTGGGGATTGCACATGGACTGGCCATCTTGAATGGCCTCCTGCGATTTCCAGTGTCGAGTGGGTTCACTTTTTTTCCTCATAGATATGGGGCTAGCCCAATGGATTATGTTTTGGCTCACGCCAGTTTCATACCCTCTATTCAAGACTTTACAATCGGGCCGAGGCCAATTGACGTAGCAGTAGATCATGCCCTCCTCACGTTTACCGTCTCATTCCGGTTCAACATAGCTCAATTAACACAAACAACTACGCATTCCTTATACACTTTTACTTTGGAGACTGATTATGTCTACATAGATGGTATCTACAGACGCTTATGCACAGCAGATCCGAGGAGACCTCTAGGGGAGCTCACTTATATATTGACGCAGACACTATAGGATGCAGTAGCAGAGGCATACGCACACACTGAGCATGGGCAGCAACGACATTCTGAGAACATACCCCAGAATAGCTGGAATGATGAGGAGTGCAAAGAGACCAGAGCCCCCGACTCCAGAGGGAGGTACTTTTGGAAGTCATCACTCACAGGCAGTCACGGATTGCTTCTTGGAGTTTGGTACGACGGAAGAAGAGGGCATTTCTAGCTCGAGTAGAGAAGGATTTATATCAGTTGTTTTTGAGCCAGGATTCAGGCGAGGCATGGCAACTCTTTCATGAACACTCTCCCCCACCACTCATCACTTCTACGGAGATACGGGGTCAGTATGCATCATCTCTTTACGCAGTCTCGGGGAAGCCACCTCTTCCAAATCCCACACATGTGCTTTCTTTACCGCCGAGATGGTAAAGAAATTCATTGATAGGATGAAGACCAGGAGAGCATATGATCACGATGGCCTAGTAGCAGAGCATTTTATACATGCCAGAGATCTGCTTGCAGAGCTTCTAGCAATGATGTTCAACCGTGCCATGTGCGAGGGCCTACCTGATACTTGGAGTTTGTCTACTATCGTACCTATCTTCAAGTCACAGGACCCTATGGAGCGTCCAATTCGGGTGAAATGAAGTTGGCCTTGGCTCCTCCGTCAAGAAGATGAGGGCTTCTTGACTCGTACTTTACCGCATGCGCGATAAAGTTCTTTGCTTTCATCCATCTGATCTGGGTTGGTCCCCACACAATTTCTACTAGTCCTTCTTTCGTCTTTCCTTTTCTTCCGCGTTCTTCGGCTGCTCTGGAACTCTCTCACCTATCTTCTGATTGTTCACTGGTGCCTTTTTGGGGCCCCGTGTGGATATATGTTCTTGTTCCCCACAGTCAAAACACTTTCCTGCGTTGAGGTACTCAACTTTCTGTTTCTCAGTCACTCAGGGATGAATATCTTTCTATTTCTGAAACTTCCCTTTTCTTCTATTGTCATTTGTCGAATTTTGTCCGGTCCTTGGTGTCGATAGTTGATCCGTCGGATAGGTCAAATTACCCAAATGCATAGCAAACCCTTGCTTAGCATGTCCCATGAGTTGCTGTATAGACTCGAACTTCTGTAGTAAGCGGTAATCTCGAATTCCTTTAAGAAGTCCACAGCAAAATCGCTCAATTTCCTGCTTAAAGATGATCTTTTTGAAAGAAGAGGCAGGTAGAAAAGCATCCCAAAATCTCTCGCAATAAAGATCCAAAGTGTCTCCCTTGTTCATCCGAAGATGATTCCAAGCTGTAACCACATCACGTTCATACTCCTGAGTGAGCCAAGAGGAAATAAAAAGTCGCTTGTACTATAGCCACTTTGTCGGTGCTGCTTTTCGTAGCAGAAGAGTGGACCACCATGTCCATGCATTTCATTTTAAATAAGATGTTGCCCTTTTGATCTTTGAGTGCTCTGAGTAGCACCCTCCAGAAAAAGCTATGTCAAATTGTTGAATAAAAGCAAGGGCCATGTGAGCATTTTGAAAACCTGAAAAGGTATCAAATTTTATTGCTTGTCCACGCTCCTTGAATTCTTTGATCTTCTTGCTCTTATCTTCGAGAAAGTCGTATTGATTGGCTCTATAAAAGTGCTTCCTCTTTGAATAAAACATCTCGTCCTCAGCGTTCGAACTTTGAGAAGAGGATAAATCCTCCTCATAACTGTCAGAAAATTTTCGAGCTCTGATACCACTGTAACAGACTTGGACACCCCAAGTCGGGAATCTCGCACGACACACGAGAGAATCACTTAAAAACACTTCACAAAGTTAATCACAATTCACTTGAGTAGACATGGCTTGGCGTAGTTCCGTGCCCAAAGGTATTGGCCCCAAAATCTGGCGCCCCTTTCGGTATTTATTTTTTTATTAATGCTTGAGCAAAGTATAAAGTCCGAGGGTCCTCTCTACTCAGCTGCTCGTCAGCAAGACTGAGGACAGAAGGCCCTCTCAGTACATACTTAAAGGCCCATGGCCTCTCAAAAGCAAATCATGAAAAGCTTCAAAAGCCTCTTGTCCAAAAGCCAAATCGTAAAATTCCATACATCTGCCACGTCATCAGCCAGGGTGTCCGTACAACTACCACGTCAGCATTCACGCAGTCTCTCTCTCCTTTTTATTCCTCGTGTCTCCAGGGCCCCATCGGACAGGACTAAATCTCATCAATTTCTGGGCGGACATGCCACATCATCATTTTGTGACACCTGTGCAAGGCGCCCAGGAGAAGGGAAACTAGCAAAGCATGCAGGGCGACCCATAGAGTGGCAAAGAATGCAGAGAAAGAGGCAAGACTACTCGCGCCTAGCAACTTGCACCGCATGCAGGACAGGTGGACACTTGGGAGACCCATGAATGGCACATGCAAGGCAGGTGGACACTCGGATGGTCCATGCAAGTTAATTGGAGTCCATGCATGGCAGGTAGAAATCCATGCAAGTCAATTGCACGTGGCACTCCATGCAAGGCAACTAGGGTCCATGCATAGCACCATGCAAGGCAACTCGAGCCCCAAGCATGGCCGGTGGCTGTTCATGCAAGGCAATTGGAGTGCATGCATGGCACGTGGCAGTTCATGGCACATGCATGGCAAGTACCAAGCGACCCTAGTGAGATGCACTTCCAGCATGGCAAGTAGAAGGCAACCCTAGTAAGAGGCAGTCCTTGCATGACAGGTGGCAATTGAAGCATGGCAAGTACCAGGCAACCCTAGTAAGGGACAGTGCTTGCATGGCAGGTACATGGCAGCCCCAAAACTCGACCACTCACACACATGAGGTGCTGGCCACTTCTCCAAAACAGCCCATTAAAGGCTCAATTAGAAGAAGAAAGTGCAGACACTAAGCACTTGGGCTACATTTAGCCAATTGTAGAGTTTCTCTCTCTCTCGGTCTGCTCCCAAAGGAGCAAGGCACCAACTCTATCATGAGATTTGTACGCTGAATTTTACATAAACAAAACAAATACCGAAAGGGGCGGGCGCCTACTCAAGGACTAGTACCACGTTGGGGAGAAACTCTACCTCTCCATCTCTTCCAATCCCATCTCTACCTCTTCGTCTCTCTATTTCCTAAGTACTTTGTCTTATATCTCCATCATTTAAGAGCTGAAATTTTGATTTTTCAAGTTGAAATCTCTGTTTTTCCTGTCCCTCGCCTAGGCAGTAGGCCACCCAGTCATTGATATGGATTGTAGCACAAGATCCAAAGGCCCTTTTCATTTGGATCCACTTAGAGATTACACAAGAACAGGTTATATATATCACCCTATGTACTTTGCACCCATAGGCTCCAAATTTGCTTTAAGGGGGGCATCGAACACACGTTTGATGGGCACTGTACACATGTTTCATGGAGGGGAGTATGGAGTACTCTGCACTCAGGGAAGTTTTTCTTGTTGGAGACTTTACCGCTCGGACATGGAGCCACCACTATGAGACCTATGCTTTCAATACTGCATACTATAGAGGAGGAGGACCTCATCCGACTCTCAGCAGACAACCCACCCCATTGCCTATGGACTCCATTTACTCAAATTAGGCTCCCAGCATCGTTTTGTCATATATAACGGGTTGGCACTTTGGCCTACATCTAGAGGTCTGACATGCATGCCACACATAGTCACAGGCAGGAGGTTAATACGTTGGATTATATTACGGCACCGTGAGAGGCTATACATCTCATTAGTTCTTTCACCATCCCACCCATCCCCATTGGACTTGACCGCCCCAACCTCTCTCTTTCTTTCACTTGCGCCACCATTTCCCACCCACTTGCTATACCTACTCCACACTCTTATCACCCACTTCACAAAAGAACTAGCCCCTACTCAGCAGAGGTTCATGCGGGCCTTTGTCAGCTCGGCCCATCCGCACCAATCTCCACCTTTACCTCCCACATCTCATATGTCTTACACACATCAGCTCTCAGCTCCTTTCCCACCATTCACACCTGACGTCCCCCCCTGTAACGGGACGGGCACCACGTGCCAACGGAAAAGATCGGACTGAACAACTTTAAGCACTTCAAAACAACTGAACTGAAGGAGATGCACGACACACGAGACGGGGAGTGGCGGAGTTCCACCACGAGAGAGCACTGGCCCCAAACCCTGGCGCCCCTTTTGGTATTCCTTTATATTGCTTGAACTTAGTATAACAGCCTGAGACTTTTGCTCTACTTCCGCTCTTGCGAGAATGCCAGAGAAGAGGCCCTGAGGTGATATTTAAAGATCCTTGGCCTCTCAAAAGCAGTTACATGAAAAGCTACAACCCATCTAGCCCAAAAGCGGGCGCTGAAATCGGCCAGCAAAAAAAACGGAAATTCGTATAGGTGCCACGTCAGCAACCAACGCACAACGCAAAATTCCGTACAACCTGTCAATGCAATTTACGGAGCATCCATACCACTGCTCCCACGTCATCAGTTCGCTATGCAATGTCTTTTTGTGTGTGAAGGGGTCCTGCTTTATTTGTCTCTTTAGGTCACTTGGGCCCCATCGAACGGGATCCCATAAGTTGGAGGGAACTCTTCTTTAAAAATAGGCCACTCAATAAGGCTTTGCAAGTTGGTAAAACTTCTTTTGCTGCTTCTAGGGTTTAGGCCCCTCGACCAGGATTTGTAAGTCGGTTCCATTCTTTAGTGGCTTGACACGTCAACAGTTTGTGACACCTCCCCCCCCCCCAAAAACGAAGGGATGATGAGTGCAAAGGGCTTTACTGCACCCTACGAGCATAGAGAGCTCTTGGGAAGACTACAGATCGGGAGGCCCAACAAGAGATGAAGACTCACACACCGCAAGCAGAGAGCTTTCGAGGAGATCTAGTGTTAAGACTTGAAGCTTTGAGACTAACACTTTGCTCAAATCAGCATTTGATAGGGCTCAATGAGATATGATATAACCTACAATTTTCAAACACCTTTTGTAGACATGATAGATGTTCTTTCAAAGAAGAATAAACACAACGTATAGTCCTAGATAACCACGTCTTCTTTGTTGGTCTTAGGGAAAGCTCATGGGCATTGCTGTACAATAGTTGGCTAGTGACAATGATCTCCTTCCCTAACTTGGATTGTACCCATTCAATGCTTCCCATAGGTGTAGCTTTGTGTCATGACTGTCTGAATTCTGGGTTTTCTTGCAGCGTAATGATACCATGCTCGGAAGGTATTCGGTACAACACAATCCATTGATAGTAATATCTTCTTCTCCATTCCATCGCAGTTGGTCGTGATAAGCCACTGCACCTCCAATTCTCTTTGAGGAGTATATATTCAATGCCTCCAGAGCTTGGGTGTACCTTCATAGATGGCCTTAGCTAAATATGCTTTATATGAGCAAGTGACAGAGAGAGTATGATGCCCTAGAGACTTATTAGACCCTATCCCTAGCACCATTGGTGTGAAGCAAGGATGCCTTGTCACAAGACGGGCACCACGTGGCAACGGAAAAGAACAGACTAAACAACTTTAAGCACTTCAAATAACAACTGAACTGAAAGAGATGCACGACACACGAGACAAGGAGTGAAGGAGTTCCACCTCAAAGAGCATTGGCCCCAAACCTTGGCGCCCCTTTCGGTGTTTCTTTATGTTGCTTGAACTTAGTAGAATGCCGGTACTCCACCCTCTTCACCTTCGTACTGAAGCGTGCCAGAGAATGAGCCCTCTACACATATTTGAAGGTCCTTGGCCTTGAAAAGCAGTTATATGAAAAGCTTGAAACTCAAAAAGCATTTGACCCAAAAAGCACTAGCGCCCAAAAGCTGCCAGAGCGTTTTGCGAAAATCCATACACTGCCACGTCATCATGTCAACGCTAATTGTGGAAATCCGTACAGCTGCCACGTCATCATGTAAGTGTGAATTCCGAGAATCCGTACAGTTGCCAAGTCATCATGTTCTCGGCACGTGTGTGTGTGGGCTTGCTTTATTTTAATGCCTTTATGTCATTTGGGCCCCATGGACGGGATCCCGTAAGTTGGTGGGAACTGAAAAGTGTTGTTACTCATGGACCGAACCTGGATGGTTATTTACGGAGGAAGTATTAAGAAGTCTGAGCAATGGTTACTCTTAGCACCTCCAAACGACGCACGCTACGGTCTGGGGGGCGTTTGGTTGTAAAAGGCCTCTATATCTCATGGCCCGGACCTTTTTAGGTTATTCGCAAGAGGAGTGATGAGAGAGTCGTTGAACAGCTCATGGCCCGGACCAAGATGGTTATTTGCAAGGGGAGTGTTCATCGGCGGCTTTATGTTTCTATGTCTTGTAACATGCATATGTGAGCATTCGTGTTGCATTGTGATGTGCCAACCACTGAATATCCTTGTTGGATGAGATACTTCTGGGAATCCAATGACCCAAGATATCAAGGGCTCCAATCTGGAATGAGAATCCTTATTGGATGAGATGCTTTTGGGAAGCCAACGACCAAGATATCAAGAGCTCCAATCTGGAATGAGACTCCTTATTGGATGAGATGCTTCTGGGAAGCCAACGACCCAGGATATCAAGAGCTCCAATCTGGATTGAGAAAATTGATTGTCCCTCGGAATGACCCTTGGAAATTTTTCAGCTAACTTGAGTTGTTTTGCAGATATGCTGTATTCGCGGACGACTACTTTCTTTCAAAAAGGGGGGATGTCACAAATTGCTAACGTGTCGAGCCATTGAAGAACGGAGCCGACCTGTAGATCCCGGCCCACAGGCCTAAACCCTAAGAAGCAGAAGTAGCAGAAGAAGAAGAAGCGGAAGAAGTTCCCACCGACTTATGGAACCCCGTCCGATGGGGCCCAAGTGACATGAAGGCAATAAAATAAAGCAAGCCCACACACACGCGCACGGAGAACATGATGATGTGACAACTGTACGGATTCCCGGAATTCGCATTGGCATGATGATGTGGCAGTTGTACGGATTTCCACAATTAGCGCTAACATGATGATGTGGCACTGTATAAATCCTAGTAAAACGCGCTGGCAGCTTTTGGGCGCTAGTGCTTTTTGGGTTAGATGCTTTTTGAGTTTCAAGCTTTTCATGTAACTTCTTTTCAAGGCCAAAGGCCTTCAAATATGTGCAGAGGGCTCATTCTCTTGCACGCTTCAGTACGAAAGTGCAGAGGGTGGAGTATCGTCATTGTACTAAGTTCAAGCAATATAAAAGTGTTCACTAGGGTGGAACTCCGCCACTCCCCGTCTCATGTGTCGTGCATCTCTTTCAGATCAGTTGTTATTTGAAGTGCTTATAGTTGTTCAGTCTGTTCTTTTCCGTTGGCACATGGTGCCCATCTCGTGACATGCCCACTTTCCCGGACCCTCTTCTAGATCTACATTAATGAGATCTCAGATTACATATTGTGGGCTGATGGTGAGAGTGCAAACCTTGGAGGTACCCCAATGCATATCATGCTTTACATTGACGACATTGTTTTCATGTCTGAGTCACAAGAGGGCTTACAATGGACAAATACATGTGAACCTTGTGAAAAACCAAGGTCATGTGAACCTTTGTACAGAGACAAATACATGTGAACCTTGTGAAAACCAAGGTCATGATCTTTCATACTTCCAGGGTAGTTACGAGTGCGGAAATCTTTATGGCTGCATGTGGACAAGTAGAGGTGGCAAAGTCTTACATATACTTGGGAGTCACTTTGCCAACCCACTTGGGCGCTTCACCATGGCAAACGCAGCTACGGATAGACTCACCAATGGATACGCCGCTTTCACAGTCACTTTGGTCACCCCAGCTTTCATGTAAGTTGCAGGAGTACGGACCCCTAGACTATCGCCATCTCATGGACACAGATTGAGAGACCCCAAATATGTATGATAACATGCTTGTTAGCACTCAATACCACACAACATTATCAAATAACATTTAGCTACTCCACTCATGCTAGTCAAGGCTATTTTCCAGACAGTTTGGCTCATTCAGAGGATGAGAGAGATGCCATCAGATGCACTCACACACAAAGCTTTCATGTCTAAGAGTCAAGCCAGCGAGAGTTGAAATCACTTCCGGTGAGGGATCGGACAGAAACTAAAAGATAACTACAATTTGCAAACCTCTAAACACTTTATCACATCGAAACAACTTGAATAACTGAGAGAGAGAGAGAGAGAGAGAGAGAGAGAGAGAGAGAGAGAGAAAAAGAAAAAAAAATTAACGTCTATAAAAGGCCGAAGTTGGCCTATGAGACAAATCAAAGTACACGAGGTGGGTGTCCTCTGTGTATCCATAAAGGATAAAAGGTACAAAAGTAAAAGTGACTATCCTGTATGATGACGGGGGGAGGAAAGTGATACAAGGGTGAAGATGGAGCACCAAAACTGAGGAAAAGATGCGATCCTATATGCTGGGGTAGAATGTACAATCATAAGATGAAATGCTATCCTATCTCTAGCTCCATCCAGTACCATAATCAGGGTGTAGTACAGGATGCATGGGCGGGTAGGGTGTGAACAGTCCTCGTAAGATGGCTGCTAGATCTGCAAAAGCCCGGAGGCATCTCTCCTCCAAAGATCTATAGTAGTGCTCCTGAATCTTGCTCTGATGTAGGCGAGGCACCCTGCGTCCATGGGTACGTGGGCGTCTACGAGCTCGGGCCTCCTCAGCCTGCTGTAGAGTCACTCCTCTCTAGATGGTCCGAGGTGGTGGTGCTGCTATGGTCCTCTGAGAAAAATTCTATGAGTTGTGTCTGGCGCTCATCTCTAAGAGCTGATGCTACCTGGAGGAGGGAGTCCCGATGCTGCTATATCTTGAGGCAAAAGCGGTCGAACTGTCGTTGGTCTTTGGACTCAAAAATCTAATGTAGAGTGGGCTGATCTGCAAACAAGGTCAGGTATCTGCCTCTGATCTCCTCATATGCTCTACATCTGTAAACATAGTGCTCCTCGCTCTCAATCTCTATTGTGCAAAGTCTGCATATTCTCTCTGCTCTGGGGACATGTGTAGCTCGCCCTGCCTCAATCTCTAGCTGGTGTGACGATACTCCGAGCTGTCCAATGGCGACCCGTGCCCTATGTGGCATGTAGATATCCATGTATCTCGGTCTTTGGATGAACCCATATGCTAGGATGGTCAGGAAGTGATCTCTGTAGTACTGCCTCTTTGCGAGGAGAGGCTCTCTGGGTGTGATCCATGTCTCCCTAATGTAGAGCTACCAGAGGTCCTGTCTGAGAACACGATTCCTCTTAGTGTGTGAGAGGCGTATATGAGGAGAGTCAGGATCATACTGAAAAGGAGGCAGGTCTGTGATGTCCAAACCATGGGATGTAAACCACTCTATGACCTGTGAGTACCATGCTCTCGTGTCACCCTCCAAATGCATTTGTATCGACGCCTCAAAAGCCCTACGGGTGAGTCTATCTGGTGGGAGCTCTCGCATGCGCTGAATGAAACAGATCGTCTGAAAAAGGGCCTCTACTAGCATCGGTGGTGTGGCTAGCTCTGCTCTGATGATGTCATGTGGTACTGAGGGTTTGCTGTGGAGCAAACGACAGATCATAATGATCTGTGGGCGCTCTATCTGTGTCCATAGAGGTGTTGAGAGTCCTGGTGCCCATACTGCCGCGGCATACATCATGGCAGGTGTGACTAGAGTGTCAAAGAGCCACCCTTGGTGCTGGGCTCTTGGAAGTGGGCCTGATGGCATCTGCGCTCTAAGGTGGCCAGCGCTGCATATCCTCGTGTAATCCGGTCTCGGGCTGCCTGGGCCATGGAAAATCTGCCATTGGTGCCAGTAAAAGTCACCCCCAAGTAAACATATGAATCAACCACCTCGACCTGTCCACCTGCTACTATAAGTACTGCTCTACTACGAACTGTCCTGGAGGTACGGAAGATCATGACCTTGGTCTGGCCAAGGTTCACTGTGAGCCCTCTGTGTGTGCAGAAATCATCTAAGGCTCATAGGTGGCTATGTAATCCCTCCTGTGTCTCAGAAACAAGGATGATATCATCGGCATAGAGCATAATGTGGAGTGGTATACCTGCCAAGTCTGAGCCCGCGCTGCCTGCTCGTAGGATGTAATCTGAAATCTCGTCGATGTAGAGACCAAATAGAGTCGGGGAGAGAGGGCATCCTTGCTTCACACCGATGGTGCTAGCAATGGGATCCGATAGTCCACCAGGGCATCACACTCTACCTATGACCTGTGCATACAAAGAATGAATGGCCCATATCATGTCAAAGAGTATTTGTAGCTCCTGAAGGCGCTGAAAGAGTCTATCTCTAGGGATAGTGTCAAATGCCTTGCGGAAGTCCACAAAGCAGCAGTAGAGTCTCCTCTTCCGTGCCTTCACTCCGTCTATCAGGCAGCGAAGCACGAAAATGTGATCGGTAGCCGAGAAAGTGCGCATGAAACATGTTTGTCCTGGTGACCGTATCCCTGATGCCTCTGCATGTCTGCTAAGCTCTGCCTCAAGGACTACCCCGTATAGTTGGCCAGTGTCGCCAGATTTGTGGATAGGCACAATGGTGTGCATAGTCCACTCCTCTGGTAGTCCCTCAACCAATGCGCGGTTGAAGAGACATGCTATCAGGGGGGAGAGAGTGTCTGCCGCATAGATCAGGTGCTCGCTCTATAGGCCGGTATGATATGCTGAGCGGCCATGCTCTGGGCGCCGAATGACCCTCTCCACCATAGTAGATGTAAAGAAAGTCGAGGTGGTAGGTCGAGGGTCAGATGGCTCTAGGATCAGCGGCTGCCCAGGCATCTAGTATAGGCGCTCGACATAGTCATGCCAGGTCTGAGGATCCTCTAGTGGGGTAGTAGGACGTGGCTCTCTGAGAATCCTCCATGCTGTGACACAGTCTGTACTCATGAGAAGGTGGTATAGCTCAAGCTCCTGCTCCTCCTCAAAGGCCCGCCTTTTACGGCGTGTAATGGCCTTCATCTGTCTCCTGACCTTGCTCTCGGGGATCTCCTCTAAGGCTCGTCGAGCCCGTAGCTGTGTGTATAAGTCTCTGCACTCCCTGTCATACCATTTGTTCTGGGGCATCGTCCCAGAGGGTGGGGGGGGGGGGGGAGAGAGAGAGAGAGAGAGAGAATCCATGGAAGAGACACAGAGTGGCAGAGTTCCACTCTTAGGCGGCACTGGCCCCAAAGACTCGTGTCCCTTTCGGTATTTCTTTATTATTGCTCCAACAAAGTACAATTCTGGAACTCTCCTCTGCCTCTCCACGTGGTAGGATGCTAGAGAGAGAGCCCAAGATACATATTTGAAGGCTCTTGGCCTACCAAAAGCATCTCACATGAAAAGCACTTCTAAAACCTGTTGGTCCAAAAACAAGCACCCATGGGGCTGGTTGGAATTTCCACAAAAAACGTTCACAATTCTACGAATTTCCACGGATTGCGGGCTCGCTACCAAGTCGTCAACCTCCACGCAATTTATTGTGTGTGTGTGTGTGTGTGTGTGTGTGTGGTGCTTTATTTTAAGGTTTTTAGGCCCCTCGGCCACTGTTCTATAAGTTGGTCGGATTAGGATTTTTAATCCTAACCCACTCGTCTATTAGGCCACTCGACCGGTTTTCAGTATGTTGGTAAGTCTTCTTCTTCTTCTTCTTCTTCTTCTTCTTCTGCTAGTTAGTTCAATCAAGTTAGTTCAAAAACCTAAGGGTCATTTCAAGAGTCACTCAATGTTTCTGATGCAGCACAAATGATTTTGAATACAAGTGCAGGACAAAAAAAAAGGAAAGAAAATTTGTGCGTAACATAGAGGATTTTGGCTTTGACAAAGAGATTGGCATGGACCACCTTTCTATAGAGAGAGAGAGAGAGAGAGAGAGAGAGTCTATGACTCGCCAAGTAAGCATAGTCATCAGATGCGTCTATGATCCCGATGCAAAAACCCTAACCCATAAACCCGTCACATACCGCCTTCTAAAATCAAAGCATCGTCCTCGATTGCACGATATAGTAGAGAGAAAAATTAATAAAAGAATGTCCACACTTTTTAACATTCAGACAATGAAATTCCACAAGTGATCATTCAGTGATGCATATTTGTGAAATGATAAGCTAAGCTACAGACACCTCAAGTGTGCTCCGAAATCTGTCACAAGTGTACACTATTCCAATGCATATACAAATGACATTGGATCTCATCAGAGGATAAGTTCTCAACTGATGTCTCTTTGGATGCGATCGTCCATCCAAAGTCTGTGCAAAGTCACAAAAGTGAACATCTACCTCATGATATGAAGGGCGCATGCCATCGGCCATACCATCTCAAATCCATATATATACAAAGGTCAAGTTATCAAATCATCATGATCTTTCAACTCCTCAAAGTTCATCCATTGGGCATCCATGGGTGGGTAGTTCTTAAATTTCACAAGAAATCTTCATGTTGTTTTCCCTGGAGTGGTTGGATCTTTGTGAGCAAGGATCAAAATCTCTTCAGTCTCTTCAACTTCTGGTTGAGTGTCGTTCGAGGGTTCAAAAGGTAGATCTCCTTTGAATGGTTTAAGAAGGCCAACATGGAAGGAAATTATGAATCTTCCGGTGTGAGGGTAATTCTAACCGAAAAGAAATGTCACTGATGCAATGAATGACTTTGAAGGGAACATAGTAGCATTGACTGAGCTTGGGATATAGTTGTTCTTTGCCTTTCTTCTTGCGCAATCGTGCCTTCTCAAAGCAAGGTAAGACCCAGTCACCAACTTTGATGTCAATCCGTTTTCGATGTTTGTCAACAGCTTGCTTTTGCTTGTCTAGAGATTTTTGTAAAGCTTCGTTAACCTTTGCGTAGGCGATATCCAAATCTTGCACAAATTTGTTAGACTTATCTTTTGTGAGAAGAATGGCGAGAGCTTTGCGAGTTTCCTCGATGGTCTCTAAAGTAAACTACTTTGTGTGTGTGTGTGTGTGTGTGTGTGTGCGCGCGCGCGCGAGTAGTGGGTGTAGGTGATTACAGTTTAATGAAAAGCTTGCCTTCTCCCTCGTCTTATGTAGCGCGATGATTCCGCTCTCGTGCATCTCTCTCCCCCTTTGAATACAGAAACGTGATGTAGCGCGATGATTCCGCTCTCGTGCATCTCTCTCCCCCTTTGACTACAGAAACGTGATGCCCCGCTCGAGGGCTTCTCATCTGTATGTACAGTTGTGTGGGTTCATGCGCGATTGCCGAGGCAAGAGCCTCTTGCACAAGTACTTGATTAGTTAGTTGCTAATCCCCCGCAAGTACAAGTGAATTCGGAGAGATTTCACGCAAGAAATCTCGTCCGATTCAAAGGGCAAGTAGCCCTACAGGTGCGGGAGCTCGAGGGCTTGCTACCGATGCGACCTGCACGCAAAACAGCGCCCGAAACAGTGAATTACAGCATGCTGTGTATTTTACAGGTTTAGGGTTTTGACCCTAATTGATCCCTAATACCCCCGGGAACTTCGGGGAAGTGAGGGGATTGCTATATAGGTGTTCAGGTGCATTTTCAGGGCAAAAAACAGAGAATTCAGTGTGCTGCAGATTCTTGTCAGGTTCAGGAAAGTGTCCGTATGCGCCGGAAAAGCCACCTTTGGCATGGGGATTTTGTCTGTGAAGCCTCCTACTGCGGTTATAATGCCGAAATCGGGCTAGAGTAGGCCTAACTCTGTCTCCAGCTTTATATGACACAACTGGCATATCCTGGCCTCTGTTGATACTCTCCTAAATCCGTCAATCTCAATCTCTAGTTGATGCAATGATGTGCGCATCTGACCAATAGCACATCGTATCCCATAGGATAAATGAGTGTCCATATAGGCCGGTCTGATCACATATCCATCCTATATTAATTGGTGAAGATGCTCTCCATAGAAAGCCATCTTCGTGTGCAACTCTTGTATCGGTTATATCCATGTGCTTCAGGTATCCAGCTGAATCAAATCCTTACGCTTAAGTCTAGTGATCTCTGTCCGTGTGAGAGATAGGGAGGGTGCATCCAAAGAGTACTGGAATGGAGGCAGTCTATCCATGCTGAAGAAATGTGACTGAAACCATGATGTCATCTGCCCATACCAGCATGCTGTGTCCCCCTATAGCTCTAGCTGTCGGGATAACTCAAGGGTTAGCCAAGCATATCTGTCTCTGAAGAGGTCCCATAAATTATGCATGAAGGAAACTGATCTAGTAAGGACCTTGACTATGAGACCCCGCAGCTAGCTCGGCTCGAATAATCTCATGTGGCACTGAAGCCTTAGCCCAAATCAGCCGAGAGGTCATTGAGACTAGAGGCCTCTCCATACATCTCCATCCATCAGTGCTACCAGATCTGCAATGGTGGTCCACTGAGGGTCCCCAAATCTGAACCCTAGAAAGCATAGCTGAAGCCACTAGAGTGTCAAAAAGCCACAGCTTTGTTCGGAGTTGATGAAACTGAACGTGCAAACACATCTTCTCCAATCCTGCTAAGGCTGCATAAGCTCTCATCAATCTAGTCTCTACTGCTCTCGTCAATCTAGTCTCTGCTGCTCTCCTCAATGAAAACACCGGTCCACTGAAGACTACCCCAAGATAGGCGTATGCAGCTGTATACTCCACCTCTTCCGGCCATATGTAAACGTGGGTGCTGACCTCCTGACCCACTGTAGTGTTGTGCTAAACACCATAACCTTGGTTTTCTCCGTGTTAACAGACAATCCACTATCGTGGGCAAATGTGTACAAAGCATCTAAATGACGGTGCATCGCCTCCGGGGAGTCGGAAATCAACACAATATCATCAACATAGAACGATAGTGGGATCCATGTCCCTGCCAACTATGCTTATCTATCACCATCCCTCTCAATGTAGTCAGCAACCTCATCCACATACAAGGAGATAGCGGGCTGCCCTGTTTTACCACGATAGTGGAGTGAACCAAATCAGAATCCCCTTTGGAGTGCGTACATGTCCCTCTACTGACTTGTATAGGGCCATGATTCTCAAAATCAACTCTTTGGGTACGCCCATCTCCTGCAGTCAGTGCATCAATCTAGCTCTGGGCACTGTACCAAGGGCTTTGCGGAAATCCACAAAGCAACAATAGAGCCGTCTCCCACGTGATCTCCCCTCCTCAATAATGGCTCTGAGTGTCAAAATATGATCAAGAGTAAACCTCTCCTAAAACCCGCCTATCCTGCTTCCCGTACACCCTCTCTCTTTGCCCATCTACTCAATTACTGCTCAAGGATGGATGCGTACAACCGTGCAAGTGTGTGACCAATGATGATAGTACGGTAGTTCCTGGCACATGTGTATTGATTATCGTGCCTAAAACAAAATCACCATTAAAAATCATTTTCCTATCCCCCATATCGATGATAGTTTGGATCACATCAAGGATCTTCTTGCTTTAGCCGCATTGACATGAAGAATGGATACCACCAGGTTTGCCTAAAGCCATCAGCCGTACCAAAGACGTCTTTTTGTACCACTTTTGAGTTATCTGAATTTTTGGTCACGCCCTTTGAATTGGGACAAAGGCCCCAGCCACCTTCAATCGTATGATGAAGCGTATTTTTTGCAAGCATCGAGATTTTGTTCGCACTTTCTTCAACAACGTGATTATGTTCTTCAAGAATGAAGACGAGCATCAACAACATCTAGATTTACTATTTGAAGACTTTCGCAATCACAAATTGGTTATCAACGCGGCAAGAAAAGTGAATTCTTTATGAAACAAATCCAGTATCTCAAATATATTTTATTGTTAGATGGTGTTCACATGGATCAAGACAAAGTCAAAGTCATACACAAGTGGCCCCTTTGAACATCTATTACCAACAATTTATTGCACGCTTTGCTTCTATTGCCGCTCCACTCCATGATTTGACGAAAAAAGGAGCTCTCTTCAAATGAGCTCTATAACCGGCCTGTACAACGTAGAGGGCGGTACTATTTCAATTACCTGTTAACTTTACACAGAGCACTAAGAAGGAAAGAGACACACAGATGCGTCCAGCGACTAGAATGTCACTGCGCACACGAGACGACACCCTATAGGCCCCAAAGACTGGAGCCTCTTTAGGTATTTCTTTATTCAATTTAAGGTAGACGATCCAACCACCTAGTACGAGCTTCACAAAGCTAATCAAACCTGGCGAGGGCTGAAAACGCAGGTTTCCGACCTGATTTCGGCAACATAACGGCGCAAAAACCCCTGTAGGTCAATAGTACCTGTCTAGGGCGGATTCCCTCGCTATCTAGAAGCTTTTTGGTGAGCTGTCACAAAAATCCAGCGTGCTGTAATTCTCTGTTTTTCACTGCCAGGTGCCAAAAAGCTTGTACACGCATCCCAAGGCTTTCACGGGGCTCCCATGGTGTTCCCTTGCAGTTTAGGTGCGAAACCCTAAACCTCCAGAAAAACACAGCAGGCTGTAATTCAATGTTTTGGATCGTTTTTCACAGAGCGAACACGCCTACGCGTGTCCCAAGGCTCCCGCACGCAATGGGACAGCTCCCCTATGAATTGGACGAGTTTTCACGCAAGAAAAGTCTCCAAACTCGCAATCTTTTGCGATTAACTGTGCGTACTGTGGGGGATTAGCAGTTAGCTAATCCAGTTCCTATTCAGAAGGCTCTTGCCTTGGCAAACGCGCATAAACCCCCATAACTGTACATATTCATATGAGTAGCCCAACTAGCGGGGCATTACCATATGTGCCAAAGGGGAGAGAGAGATGCACGAGAGCGAATCATCGCGCTACATGAGACGGAGGAGAAGGCAAGCTTTCCATTAGTGTTGTAGACCTGCACCCACTACTCACACACACATTGTAGGTCACTTGCAGTGTAAAATTCAGCCCTCCCCCTCATTTGGGCGCCTCCTCTTGCTGAGGTGTCCTGCAAGCTGCTCTCCTCCTGCCAAGTGTCCAGTTTGCCCCTTTGAGTTAATTCCCTAGTTCCCACTCACTTATAAAGTTGTAAGTGACTTTTCGAGTGGCCCAGACTTCATTTGGCGCACACAGGCTTCCATACTCATCAGAATTCAGTGCTAACTAGCTCGACCAGTTCCAGACTGACCGACCTAGACTCCCGATGTGAGAAACCCGTTCGGCCGCAACCGTGCAGCCGTTTCACACTGGCCATGCAATGTCCACTTGCACCTTTTCAAGGGTTCCGGGGAAAACAAGTAAAAATAAAAATAAATAAAAATCTAGTACTTATTTACGGAAGGCAACAGGAAAAATACACCTCCTTGTGACAGCTCCTACAAAAATTAATGCTTTCAACACTCTAAAGCAAAAACTTTCTACCAACTCCATCTTGGTTGTTCCAGATCTACAAAAATCTTTTGTAGTCAAGTGTGGTGCGTGTGGCACTAGTCTAGGAGCCGTACTTGAACAGGATGGCCATGTTGAGCCTATGAGAGCCACCGTCTACGACCTAAGGAGAGGTTTGGTAACAGCTATGTGAAGGAATTACTTGTTGTTTTGCATGCTCTAGTATCTTGGAAACACTGCCTCATTGGAGCCGAGTTTATTGTTGAAACTGACCATCAGAACCTTCATTACTTTATGGATCAAACCAAGATTTATGAGAAGCAAATGCCGGATCGCTATCTGAAAATGAAATTGTGGAGCGGCAGAATAGGACAGTGGTTGAGATGGCATGGACTATGCTTGAGCATCGAGACCTACCAAAGTCTTTATTGGCGGATGTAGTTGCAACGGCAGTTCATACCATAAATCAATCTCCGAACTCTTCAATTCCGGGGAAGACCCCATTCGAGGCTTACTTTGGTAAAAAGCATGATCTCTCTCATTTTTGGATATTTGGGAGCGATGCATACGTCCATGTACCGAAAGAGCAGAGGGGGAATTTTGACCCCAAGTCCAGGAGAATGTTTTTTGTCAGCTACAATACTCTTTCCGAAGGATATCGACTTTATGATCCAGTAAAGAAGGATGTTTTTCTTAGCCGTGATGTCGTCTTAGACGAGTTTCTTTCTTCAGAGGGGGCTTCCCCTCCCAAGTCTTTCACGACAACCCTAGATTTGCCGATACTTGGAGATCTAGATTATGATTTGCTTCTTGAGGTTGATGAACCCTCTTCTCCCATTCCTGTCCCTCAGGCTACGGAGGAGGATGCACCCATTGCAGATGATGCAAATGACGGTGGTTCTCACCATAGTGCAAAAGTAGAGCCAAATGTACCAATAGCTCCTCCATGGGGAGCAAGTCAGACAAGTTATCGAAGTGGCTGTTGGAGACCTTGCGAGATGCAACGACTTCAGATTTTCCACTAGATTGGTGTGATGCGGGTGCGACATGACACTGTCAGCGACTTCGGTTTGTTGAGGTAGATGGGACATTATTACAGGTGAACTAAGCTTTGATGTCAACAGTCATATCAAGGACAGAGATCCTCTGACAGTTAAGGAGGCGCTTTCACAACCAAAGTGGAAGTTGGCCATGCAGAAAGAACTTAATTCCATCAAGAAGAAGACTTGATGAAGTTTCTGCTTTTCTTAACGGTGAGGTGTATGTGGAGGAGCAACCTCCAGGGTTCGAGGATCCAAATTGCAGAGACATTGTTTGTAGGTTGTTGTCCGGTGGTGGCTCTAGTATCTCCCAAGAGCAGATAAGGGAGTGAGGGCCTTTTGTGCGTATGCTCAGCTGTATCCGAGGCAGACATATCTTTTCTCGATGATGCACTGCACAGTGTTTCCCACCCGGTAGGCTGGCTGTAGCAGGGCTACAGTGTCACTAGCACAAGACAAGCAATTAGTTGCATTTGGGCTGGAGTTCACGCTTAACGGACTCTCGCCTGGGCAGTGACACGTGGCAAGTGATACAGATGGTGGTCCGGTGGACACCGTGGCCAGATCATTACCACCTCAATTTGGAGATAGGCTTTAGCTGGATTGGGATATCTGCCAGCCGTTGGTGGCCATTTAGGAGATACATATGTGTGGTTGGTTCTAGTCGGACGCGATCAGCATTATCTACTTTGTGTGGTCAGTAGTCTAGAGTCTATTATCTTGAGTTATACACAACACATCTGCACCATCCCTGCACAATTGAGCCTCGACACCCCATTGTACCTATGAGTTCTTGGCTGGAGCTGAGTGTGCTGCCATTGCCAGAGTCTAACTGGTTTCTTTGAGTTAGTCGAGTCCCATATGTTCAAGTTCTACTGTTGAGTCGTAGTGTTTGTTTTCTCTGTTATCCATTGTTTCTATGTTTTCATTCTGTTGGAGAGAGATGTCACGCACATTGCACTGAGGAGCACCCACTGTAGACAGCACGACACATTATCTCCGCTACACTGGCATGAGGCGGAACCCTTGTTCCTACGGTTACACGGGGTCAAAGTCTTCAGTGTTCTACATTTTTGCTACTAAATGTGCATTGCACGTCACTTTCAATGAGTGTACACATTTATTAGCAATTTGGCCATTTATCAGGATCGTGGGGTTTTTATGTTGAGTAAGGCAATTTTGTTATTTCCCTGTATATGCAAGCTGTTGCTAAATGGACTATTTTCTTATTTGCTCAAGTAATTTCTTTTTATTGAAATTAGGATATTTAAAGATGTGCACTTGAACCGTAAGGTTGGGAACTGTAGATCTACTGGAATTATTAGAAGCCATCAGGAATGGAAAAACTCTGATGCATCAAATGATGGGTGACATTAAGCATCATTAAGGGGTTTTACTGTTAGTTCGGTAGGAGAGGCCGGGAAACGAGTATTCTTGATGCGTCATGTGATGGGGTGACGGGAGCATCAGAAAGGGAATATCTTGTTTGTCTAGAAGGAAATCCGAACTGGAAAGAGGAATAAGCGTAAAGATGCAAGCACAAGAATAAAGATGGGTTCTGAGAAGCTTTTCTTAAAAAGTGGAATATTTTAACGAGTTTTTTGGGAAGAGCAGACGCTTTCCCACGAGGGATCTATGTCTGCATTGCATTTGTGCATGTGATTGCATCCAGGGACGCCTGGGAAGTGCTGTGAAAAGCATTGTTTTTAACTTATACGGTTTTATTGAGTTTTTGAGCAGGTTCATACCAATTTTAAAATATGCCGGCCGCCCACTTAATTAGTGGCAGCCACTTAGAAAATAAAGCAACAAAACCAACCAACAAATTCTCTCTCCCTATTTCGGGTAGAACAGCAAAAAAAAAATCCGCCACAATCTCTACACGGCCAGCCTCTGCTGAGCTATTCCTGCAGTGGCCAGGGAGCTATAAAAGCACCACATGCACTCACTCAGAGGAGGAGTTGCCAACGCCGGCAAGAGAAGACTTTGCCACCAGAAGACGCAAGAGATCACGAAACTGTAAAGCACGGAAGTCGCTTTTCCCGCACAAGAGCGACAGGTATCTATTGTGGATTCTCCATACGAATTGTTGTCCCGTGTTTGTGTGTGTTTGCACGTACTTCATCACAAAGGAGAAGCGGGAAGGCATCAGCCTATGCTTTGGAATTCCGAGAACGGAATTTGGAAATTGTCTGCGGAGTCTCGACTTCGAGTACAGACGGACAAAGGATTGAGAGCTCATCTCTCGGATTTCCCTTACGAGAAGGAATGACCATCGAGTCAGAGAATTAGAACGGAGGGGTTTTCTCCGGTTCTTGTGCTTCTAAAAAGATTCTCCCTAATAAAAGATTCTCTTTAAGTGGGGGGACTAGCCCACCTTTTGGTACCAAATACTGTGTCGAACTTCTCCCTCAACTTTGTTTAGTTGAAAGATTATTTATATTCATCTTGTTGATTATTCGTGTGCGCTCCCATTTGTGACAGTGGTATCAAAACTCGGATTCCTCTCTTTCTTTGCAAAGAAGGACGATTCCGGGAAGGAACGGGAAGAATCATGACAAGCTACGGAAGAACCGCTGAAGACGAACTTCAGCAAGTGCGAGCCCAACTCGCGGAATTGCAACAACTCATTTCGTTGCCGGCTGTCCAAAAGGCTTCGGACAGAATCAAGAAGCCGCAAGGAACGGATGCCGATGGGCATCAAGAAAATCCTGTTAATGGAAGTAACCCACAGGTGGATGGAGTGGAAAGAGGTGCCGAAACGCACAAGGGATCTTTGGATCAGGACAAACGGCCTTCCAAGAGCAAGGGCCAGGAAAAAGAACTTTCTTTGCTTAACAAAAGCAAGGATGTTTCTATCTCTTCTCCATCATACTCTCCTGACTATACTACTACATCTACTTCTCATACAGTATCTAAATCTTCTCCCAAGAAGAAAACTCCTATTGCTTTTCTATATACTACTAAAGAGAAGCCCCAGTTCAAGAGGGATAACCGCAGACGTCACCGCAAGATGCGGATTTTCAAATCCGGTGACAAGAATGTGAAGTTTGATAACTACACAGGACAGAGAGATATCTCCAAGGCACTGTCTTTCATCAGGCAGTTTGAAGTTGCTTTTGCCAACGGAAACTTCACTAAAAAATCCAAGTTGTCATGTTGGGATGCATGTCACAAGACAGGCACCACGTGCCAATAGAAAAGAACAGACTAAACAGACTTTTAGCAATTCAATAATAACTGAACTGAAAGAGAGAGACGACACGCGACATGGAGTGGCGAAATTCCACCCCAGAGAGTATTGGCCCCAAACGTGGGCATCCCTTTCGGTATTTCTTTATATTGCATCAACACAGTACAAGCCGGTTCTCGAGACTGTGCACCTTCTCTAGGAAGCATGCCAGAGAATGAGCCCTAGCCTCATATTTAAAGGCCCTAGGCCCCAAAAGCAGTTTTACATAAAAAGCCTTCAAACTCAAAAGCTTTCGGTCCAAAAGCAATGCCAAAAAGCTGCCAGCGTAATTTACGAAAATCCGTACAGCTGCCACGTTATCAGCCAGCGCAAAACGCGGAAATCCGTACACTCTGTCACGTCATGATGCCAGCACAATTTTCGAAAACGTGCCACGTCATTAGTTTTTGCGTGTGGATCCTACTTTATTTTAGTTTCTTTATGTCACTGGGGCCCAATCGGACAAGGTCCCCATAGGTTGGTAGGACTTCTTCTTCTGTCCCTCGGCCGGCATCTACAAGTTGACTCCATTCTTCAGGGCTTTGACACGTCAGAAGTTTGTTACATCTCCCCTTCTTGAAAGAGAGTAATCGTCCGCGATATAGCATATCTGCAAAACAACTCAAGTTAGCTCAAAAATTTCCAAGGGACAATCAGTTTGCTCTTTTTGTTAACGAGTTAGCTTCTCCTTTCGTCCAGATCGGAACTCTTGATATTCTGGCGTAGTAAAATTAGCCATCACACCCAGACCGTACTGATCTTACACGGGTGTCTTGATGCACTAAAATTACATACCCAGGCAATCTCATCCAATTAGGAATATTCAATAGTTGACACATCACAATGCAACACAAATGCTTACATATGCATGTTACAAGACACAATAAACAGCGCCATTGAGCACTCCCCCGAGACAAACAGTCTGCGGTATGAAGCTACTCAACTGCTACCTCGTCACTCCCCGCAAATAACCGAAAAGCTTTGGGCCATGAGCTCAGAAGACTGTACAGAAGACTGTACAACCAAACGCTCCCCAAACCCCAGTCCGCGTTGCTTGGAGGTTCAAGCATACAACCAAACGCTCCCCAGGCATCGGCCTGCGTCGTACGCAGGTTTTCTAGCATACAACGGAACGCTCCCCAAGCATCGGCCTGCGTCGTTCCAAGGTTCAAACAATACCAAAACAGTATTTCTCACTTCTCCACCCGGGAGTACAATCACCAATCAATGAAACCAATATTAAAAACCAGAGTCAAAACAATTCAAATCGGCACCAAGACAGGTTTAAAACAGATACCATCCAGTTCAAACAAATTCCAAACAGGATCACCAAACAAGTTCTCAAACAGATTCTCAAACAAAATTCAAATTTAAAAAGCAATCTCGACATCAACCGAGCTCGAAAAGTTGGTTGACTTTCCATCCTGAAACCTGCACCAAAAATTAGGGTTAGGTTCCTTCCATGAGGTCGTAGCCGAGCACAACATGGTCCATCAGCTCTTGGACAGAGAGTGTTTTCGTTGGCGAAGATGGTAGTCTCAAGATAGCAATCACACTAGATCTCCAAGGTCATCTGCTCGTGACGAGACATCTACTGAGAGATGTCGAGAAATTTCAAGTTATAATCTGCTAGGGTTTCCATGGCAAGCATTTCAGGATACCCCACTCTGCCAGAAGTTGCACTCCGAAGGAAGATGTCAAAAACCATATAGCTTTGGGCGAAAATTTTCTTGAAAGCTTGCCGAGTCCTTGGAGCGTGCTGCTTGGTAGCTATAGACATCAACATCTGCATGGCACTGCTTTTGAGAAAAACAGTGACTTGAAACAAATCTTGGATCCTTCTCTTGCAAGTGATCTTTATGGCTTATGCCCTGTAAGACATGAGCGGTGAAGACGGGAGCACGCCCGATGTGCGATGCAGTAAGGGTGGGAGTGGCTAATAAGTCCAGGGTCGGAGCACAAAACTAAAATTTCCAATGAGCTTTGGAAATTCAATCTTGCTCTGTCTGCTCTTTGGTAGGACCGGTATGCTTTTAGAAAAGCACACGCCTGATGCTCTGATACCACTGTCACAAGACGGGCACCACGTGCCAATAGAAAAGAACAAACTGAACAGACTTTTAGCACTTCAATAACAACTGAACTGAAAAAGAGAGACGACACGCGACACGGAGTGGGGGAATTCCACCCCAGAGAGTATTGGCCCCAAACGTGGGCATCCCTTTTGGTATTTCTTTATATTGCATCAACACAGTACAAGCCGGTTCTCGAGACTGTGCACCTTCTCCAGGAAGCATGCCAGAGAATGAGCCCTAGCCTCATATTTAAAGGCCCTAGGCCCCAAAAGTAGTTTTACATGAAAAGCCTTCAAACTCAAAAGCTTCTGGTCCAAAAGCAATGCCAAAAAACTACCAGCGTAATTTACGGAAATCCGTACAATTGCCACGTCATCAGTCAACGCAAAACGCGGAAATCCGTACATCCTGCCATGTCATCATGCCAGCACATTTTTTGAAAATCTGCCACATCATTAGTTTTTGCATGTGGATCCTACTTTATTTTAGTTTCTTTATGTCACTGGGGCCCCATCGGACGGGGTCCCCATAAGTTGGTAGGACTTCTTCTTCTGTCCCTCGGCCGGCATCTGCAAGTTGACTCCATTCTTCGGGGCTTTGACACGTCAGCAATTTGTTGCAATGCATCTCAAGGAGACAGCAAGCAGCTGGTGGTTAGCCAAAATTCTGGAAGGTGCTCAAGCCAGAAACTCAGCTCAATTCAAAGCTGAATTCTATGAACAATTTTTGAGAAAAGGTTTGCTCGCGGTTGCAGGCGAGATCATCACCTAGATTCACCCTTTTCCGCTACACCTTTGACAAACATGGCATCCCCAACAAAACATCACAATTGGCTACATCCATGATGTAGAAATCAATTGAGTCAAGAAATCCCTGCACGTTGACGCAAAGCAAGCCCACTAATGGTGTAGTAGAACCATAAGTGCGGTTTGCCATTTGAGCTTCAATTGAGTTGCCCTTCATGTATTCGTCATGCCTAGCTTTGCGGCCAGGTTAGTAGAGGTGAACTTTTTGGCAGAACCAGGGTCGAAGAAGATGAGAACATCTTTGTCACAAACACATTCCCAAGATCTTCAAGGCTCACCGGATTCATCATGTCCAAGCTCTCCGACAAGATCTGGAATCAATCCCACAAAAGGGCAAGGCCTCGTTGTTGTTGTTGTTTTCATGGTTATTGGGATATCATTGGGTGGGGTAGGGTGGGTGTTTTGGTTACATTCTCTAAAGGTGTGTTCCATGCGGCCACGAATATAGCATCGCCCTTGAGCTCTATACTTGGCCATCTCTTGAGGAGTTAATTGAATTCGCCGAGTTGGTGTCTGTGAAGGGTCCAGAGGTTTGTTGCCTTTGAGTTAAAGGGGTGTTGGTGCGAGAAGCAACATTCCGTTGTGGAGGTGTGGTTTGGAATTGGTTCAGTTGACGCATATTTGAAACTACTTTGCCTATACAGTTATCACATAACAAAAAAGGAAAACCCACTATGTACTTCTCTATTTGGTCTACGAAGGTAATGTCACAGAAAGTTGAAAAAGGGAGATAATCGTCCCAAAAGCGTCGGTTGTATGTGGCAAGGGTGTCCAAGGGGTACATCCTGAGGCTAGAAAAAGCTGAAAGTATGTCTACCTCAAAAGTGTCATCAAGGAAGCTTGGATAGAAGGCGAGTTTAAAGTCACACCAAGTTTTGGGACTGTCAGGTTTCTTGGTTAGGGCAGCCCGCCATGTCAAGGCACTATCTTTGAGGAAAGAGGTGACTCACAGCAACTTAGATTCCTCTGTAAAGTTATCATTGTTGAACAGGACGTCAAACTGTTGTAGAAATTTGAGAGCATTGAGAAGAGTTGCTCAAACTCCCTAAGCTAAGAGGTTTTGCCAGCTTTGCACAAAGAGGGTGATATAGAATGAGGAGCTCTTTGTCTACATATGTAGAGCATATGAGAGTATCAAAGGCACATATGAGGCTCCTTCCTCAGGTCCTCTCCAAAGCATATGAGAGTATCAAAGGCACATATGAGGCTCCTTCCTTAGGTGCCTGTTTTGCCATGAAACTTGCTAATAGGAAGGAAAGGATAAGAAAGTCACGGAAAGAGAATTGTGTGTTGTGTGAAAACTACATGTTGTGGGTGCTTATGCAAAAGCAGTCACAATCATATTGGATTGCTTATGCTGGTGTTAGTTCTTTTTTGGGTGTTTTGATGATGGTGCCACATGAACTGCAGCCGGTCTTAGCCCATAATGCCCTGGCGGGGCGTGGATAGTTGTTCAATGTCTTGTACAAGGGAATATTCTCGAATTTGCCGGTGTTTATGCTTATACTGCCTCGGCACAAAGAAGTCACCTTTAGCGAGATCTAGCTAAATACCCCTGGCGTTTGCATGCTTTTTGGTGTGGGGATTTTAATAATGCACATGCAAACACAAACAATACTGCTAGTCATTCGCATATGTTGAGCTCTGAGCATTCTTCTTCGGATACTATGGTCAGTAATATAGGTAATTTGGATTTGTGGGCTATTACCCACTCTTCGGAGCGGGGTTATACTTTTGCTCATGATGCTCACTCTGGATATAGAGCACGATTGGATCATTGGTACTTGTTGGGTGCTCCACAATATAATATATTTGCATGTGATTTGAGGATTGATCGTTCCTTTACTCTATCTAATTATTTCCCTCTTTGCCTTTTGGTTCATTTTGAGACAGTGGCTCTAGATTCCCCTCTACCCTGTAAGCGGTTATTGCATATTAATAATGCATATCTTTCACTGTTCACATCAAGCTTTCCAAAGGTTGATTGAAGCGGTGATTCCTCCACTTGTCTCTCATATGTTTATTGATGTGGATGGGCTTGGTATCGTCTTATGCGGATCCAGGTGGTCATAAAGAATCATGGTTCGTAGCACATGTACCAGCAAAGAGACAAAGTACGTGCAGATAAAACAACTTGTCAAGCCTTAGAAATTCTTGCAGATTCTAGACCAACAAAAGAAGTTATGTGTGGCTAGAGCCTCCCTGGTGCATAATAACAAGAGAAAGCTTAAAAATGGAAGGCTAGATCGAGACAGTATGCTTTCATGGATAAAGGATGTTCATCTAAGCAGTTTCTTAAGCATTTACACTATTCACGGCAATCAGTAGCTATCAAAAGAGTTAAGGACAATACTGGGCAATGGACGGTCAAATTCCATGGTGAATCATTTTCAACAGGTTTTTGCCACTCTTGAGGCTCCCTCAAGTGAGGTTCTGCAAGCCAGACAGTTACTATTGTCGTATGTACATCCTATATTGACAATGGATGATGTAAATACTCTTAAGGCCAGCTTTTTTGAAGCCGAATTGCACAATAGTTTGTTGCATCTTGGTCATTGAAAATCGCCTAGATGGGATAGTATTACGATTGAATTTTTCCTCCGCTTCTGGGAATCACTTAAGCAACCTTTACTTTTCATGATAAATCATGCATGGACTATGCAATCTTTGCCGCAATCGTGGAAAGGACTGGTGAAATTGTTGCCAAAGAAAGAACAATGTGAATCCTTCTACATTGGCGTCCTATCACGTTTATTGTGAGGCATCTTGGATACCCTCTGGCTTGGTCAATAAACAATGCCAAATTCTTGGATTGGGTTGTGAATAAACTTAGGTCCAAATTGCAATATTGGAAGCTATCAACTTGGTTGTTGCATGTAAGACTCAAAATAGTGCATTCCATCTGGGTGGCATATATGCAGTTTTTTCTACCATTATTGCATTGGCCACCTCATCATCGACAAGCCTTTATGTCTCGGATTTTGGGGCATTTTTGGTCTACTTGCTCTCAGAAAAAAGGATTGTGATTGCTCGCTATGGATAAGTTATGTACTCCAAAGCGTTCTGGTGATCTGAATATTCTACATTTGTGCTCTCATGTTATTGCAAGCAAGGCCACCTTGTTATTTGGTATTGGTAGAGTAAAACCAGCCCTGGACGCAAATGCTTGCGTTTCTGTGTTCTCCTGCCGTTTAAACCTACACCAGATTTTGGCCATTGGTAGCTTTCATACTGGGATGTAGATTTTGGTAAATTTGAAGCCACAATTCTTGGATGTCCCCTTGCTTCCAGTCTTGTAACTGATTGGAAAATAGTAACAAAGGAATTGTTGTGGCATGGTCGAGATGACACAAGTGGCAATTCACTCATAATGGAGAGTTTGCATTGGAGTCTGATTTTTTATCGGACTCTTGTTCAGCGGTCTCCCAGAGGCTTACTTTCTCTTCCAGAATGGTATTGAAAAAGCATATCAAATGTGATCGACGCAAACAGACAAGTGCTCTCGTTTAGACAGGCTGCTCTTACTTTTGGGCTCGGAATGCACTGCAGACATGTGGAGCACCATTAAGGATCTGGTTGACTTTATATCTCCCATTCTATTGCTAGTTGCGGAGGATCAAATCTGTGATTGCCATTACATTGGTTCTTCGACCTGTTCTATGTCTGCAAAGAAGGTGTATGGTCATTTGCATTCATCTTCCTGGATACAAGAACACTGTAATAACATGGTGACAAAGTAAACTTAAGAAAGTGAGGCATGCTAAGCTTCCCCTAAAGGAGCGATTATTTATGTAGAGATGCATTGCTGGGTTTCCCCAACCTGGCAAATTCCTTGCGATGTGTTCGTTGTGGGACACGCATTAAGAAAACGACAGTTTGTGGATTGCATCTCTACATCTCTTCGCATGCGTTTCCCTGGGATACATTTTGGTCGATTTTTCTGGCTCTTTGGAGTTCTCCTGCCATCACTTCAACCATATGCATACTTTTTCAACTTGGTTAGATTCTGGGTGCTATGGAGAGTGTGGAGAGCACGTAATTGCCTCATGTTTCAGCAGATTGAAGTGGAGTATGTATCCTTCTTCAAAACATCTTTCGACAGTCTCTTAAAGTTGCCTTTGACTTGGATGAGCTCCCTTCTAGCCATTATGAGCTCTACTTTGATTGTTTATGACTTACCCCTTGTAATATTTTCTATGGGTTTTCCTCAATTTGAGGTTTCCCATTAGTAATTCAATCTGACATTACTATTAAAAAAAGTGTGTGTGTGTGTGTGTGTGTGTGTTGGTATGTTAGTTATGGCAAAAGAAGCTGTGTATAAGCGCAGGAAACAAGTTGATCCCTCCTCAATGGATTCTGCAAACATCATCAAAGAGTGTTTGTCAGATGACTTTGCGGATGCTCAGAATGCGTGGGAAGGTTACCAACCCTCTACTAAAGTGGCACAAGATGTAGGTCAATGGGTTGATTTTTTGTTGAAAAGACAAGCAATCTGAGGGGTATATTTTGGTACCCGAGGTTTTTATGAGGTATTATTGGTGGACATGGACGCTCGTTCGCAATTGTTGGAAATATCGCCTTTGTTTTTCAATATGCAAATGACACATATACTGCCATGTTTGAAATGGCATAGGTGCCCAGTTTGGGTGGAAATAGTCGGATTTCCACGTACTTGGAAGCACTTCTTACCTATTTTAGCTACTCAGTTGGGCAAAGTGATATGTCCCCCAGGCTTGGATACCAATTCTAATAGATTTTGTGTGTTGTGGGATACCGATAAACCGATGCCTACAAGAATCACGGTTGACTCTGGTGATCCAGTGGGCAAAAAACTTTGCAGATGCATGTTTTAGTTGTGGTAAATTTGGCCACATGAGATCTGAATGCCCAGAACCGCTGTTGAAGCTGCCACCTTCTGCTATTCCTACATCTAGAACTCATGCTGCCTCTTCATCCATGAAGACAAAGATGGGGGATTCCAATGGAAACATGCAGTCTCAACAGGATAAAGATAAAGTTAAGCATTTGGCTAATGTGCAGTGTAGTGCAAAGGTTGATACCAAAGGTAAAGCGAAAATGGGTGATTCCACTAATGGTTGGTAGACTCCAAGAAGGCGGCTAAACCTCGAGTTTCACCTGTCTTAAGAAACTATGTACTTGCTTCAGATGGAGAAGCGGTGGGAGCTCTGCATCGGCCTCTCATGATCACAAGTCACTAGTTGAGCGTGGGATAGAGTGGTTCACTCATATAAAGATGCTTTGCTTGGTTCCACATCTGTGTCATTGCCTATGCATCAACATCCCTCGCAAGGAATGCATGTGGAGTCTGCTTTGTTGGCTTTTGGTATTGGAGGCAAATGTGCCAATGGGCACTTCTTGATGATTACGCCTTGTGGTTCTCCTGTAAATATTGTACAGATGCATTAGATCGAGACATATGCTTTCAAGGATAAAAGTTGTTTGTCAAAACAATTTTTTAAGCATTTGCACCATTCGCATCAATCTGTGGCCATTAGAAAAGTTAAGGATGATACTAGGCAATGGACTACCAATAAAATTCGATTGGCAAATTCCATGGTGAATCATTTTCAACTGGTTTTT